>NC_140614.1:33849417-33861917 GCF_057381915.1 Diplotaxodon limnothrissa
GCCATCCTGTGGACCAAACATGCAATTGAAAGATGTTATTTTCGCCGGTATAACACCTTCTGACACTTTGTACCGCATTGAGCCAGCAGAGGGAGCACCTCTTGTTCAATCCCAGTGGCACAGCAGCTGCTCTGCTTCTGTGTGTGTGTGTGTGTGTGTGTGTGACAGAGAGACAGACAGAGAGAGAGAGAGAGAGAGACACTTGCTGTGTATTTAAAAAACAAGCGCTCAAACAAACCAAAGAGAACGACAGAGGCAGAAAGACACTGTTTTTTTTGTGGTAACCCATGAGGTCTTGCTATCGAATTGTACAGTGCATCCTGAAGCAAGGCCGAGCAGATGACATAGTGCTCCACAGGCCTGCTTCTGGTGCCTGCTCCTGTACCAACCTGCTGCACAGGCTTCTGTGAAGGGAAACTGCTACATGTTATGTCACCAATCGCTGCCATGCTGCGTGTCTAACGACCCGGCAGGGCCTGCTGAGTACAGTGGTGGTGGAATCGGCCCGATCGGACACTCCTATCTGCCACTTTGACCTTTTTATTCCGTCAAATTTGGACCCATTTACACCAAGTCCAGAACCGTTGGTGCTATCGACATGGGGTCTTCACCAGCGCGTGCGGAGCGGCAGAAAACCCCCCCGTAGACACCACTTTCATCCCTCTACGACACTTACTTTCCCAGTTATTCCATTTTATTCCGTCAAGCTCTGGCTAAATCCCCTTAACCTAACCAACCCTAATCATACCTGCATTTTTCCACTGGAGGGAGACAAAAACACCAAGCTCTGAGATTCAAATTTTGAACTGCAGACCTCACAGTGTCTGTGTGTGTGTGTGTGTGTGTGTGTGTGTGTGTGTGTGTGCGTGCTTTGGTGTGTGTGTGTGTGTGTGTGTGTGTGTGTGTGTGTGTGTGTGTGTGTGTGTGACAGAGAGAGAGAGAGAGAGAGTGACACTTGCTGTGTATTTAAGAAACAAACGCTCAAAGAAACCAAACAGAATGACACAGGCAGAAAGACACTGTTTTATTTTGGTAACCAATGATGCATTTCTTCTCCGCTTGTACAGTGCACCCTGAAGCCGTGTGTGGACCAGGAGATCAGCAGAACAGGAACCACAGAGCGTCAGCGGCAGACATCCAAGCTGCACAGGGCACACGCAGCACCAGGCAGAATTAATGACGTCCCTGATCCACAGCTCAAGCCCAGCCACCCGCTGCCTCCTCGCCGCCTCCTCCCGGGACCTTCAAGGACCACCCACCAGCCACTGGTACACATTCCAATCTTACACAATGGCCCCAGCATCACAGGGCATCTCCTGACATTAAAATCTATCCTGATTTCTGTTGTTTTTCCCTCATCTCTGAGCCGCTGAGTGTGAGTGTGTGTGTGTGTGTGTGTGTGTGTGTCTCTCTCTCTTTTACACAAAAAACACATGTCAGTTGTTAAGGAAAATGTTATAAAACACTTCTTCAGTAAAGACTCAGAGAAGAGAAACACACAGAACTTCTTGCTAGCAAGGGCAGCCTCCACTCTAAGAGACTCCAGTGAGAGAACTGCCCCGGTCTTTATTTTATACTCCATTGAGCGTGTGTGTGTGTGTGTGTGTGTGTGTGTGTGTGTGTGTCTCTTTTACACAAAAAATACATGTGAGTGCACTTGCAACAACTTTTAATATGCAATGTACAGGACTTGCTTGCTAGGCGCCATCCTGTGGACCAAACATGCAATTGAAAGATGTTATTTTCGCCGGTATAACACCTTCTGACACTTTGTACCGCATTGAGCCAGCAGAGGGAGCACCTCTTGTTCAATCCCAGTGGCACAGCAGCTGCTCTGCTTCTGTGTGTGTGTGTGTGTGTGTGTGTGTGTGTGTGACAGAGAGACAGACAGAGAGAGAGAGAGAGAGAGAGACACTTGCTGTGTATTTAAAAAACAAGCGCTCAAACAAACCAAAGAGAACGACAGAGGCAGAAAGACACTGTTTTTTTTGTGGTAACCCATGAGGTCTTGCTATCGAATTGTACAGTGCATCCTGAAGCAAGGCCGAGCAGATGACATAGTGCTCCAAAGGCCTGCTTCTGGTGCCTGCTCCTGTACCAACCTGCTGCACAGGCTTCTGTGAAGGGAAACTGCTACATGTTATGTCACCAATCCCTGCCATGCTGCGTGTCTAACGACCCGGCAGGGCCTGCTGAGTACAGTGGTGGTGGAATCGGCCCGATCGGACACTCCTATCTGCCACTTTGACCTTTTTATTCCGTCAAATTTGGACCCATTTACACCAAGTCCAGAACCGTTGGTGCTATCGACATGGGGTCTTCACCAGCGCGTGCGGAGCGGCAGAAAACCCCCCCGTAGACACCACTTTCATCCCTCTACGACACTTACTTTCCCAGTTATTCCATTTTATTCCGTCAAGCTCTGGCTAAATCCCCTTAACCTAACCAACCCTAATCATACCTGCATTTTTCCACTGGAGGGAGACAAAAACACCAAGCTCTGAGATTCAAATTTTGAACTGCAGACCTCACAGTGTGTGTGTGTGTGTGTGTGTGTGTGTGCTTTGGTGTGTGTGTGTGTGTGTGTGTGTGTGTGTGTGTGTGTGTACGCGGTTTACGTGTGTAATTTTGCTTATGTTGACAAATATCCTAATGCAGCTGTAGTCTGCTGAAAAAAAAGGTGCTTTTATGTTATACATATATAAATATAAAAATCTCAGCCCCAGTCGGCAATGTGGATCATCGAACAGTGCCCCTACTTTAAAGAAACACTTTTCTAATCAGGCCACAGATGCTGTCTTAGTATTATTTTGTTTCAACGCTCCTTTTATGTCTTAATTTCAGACCCATACATATATTCATTTGAAGTTTGCTTTAACTGATCAGAGCTGTAGATGCTCCCTAAAGCAGCTCTTATGTGTAAATCTTATGTAGCTCCTCCTTTGTGTTCACTGGTTATTCTGAAGCCAAAGTTTCACCAAGTCGTGGGTTTGAGCACGGACCAAAGATGTGCGTATTTTAATAAGCTTTTACAAGAAGAAATTAACCAAATGCGGACAGATTCCCTAATTTATATGCAACTCTTTCCACTTGTATTAACATTTTCCTGCTGTACACGTCTTCTTAGTGTAGTATTTAAGACAGTAGATGCTTTGTAAAGATAATAGTCCAGTACTGTCTGCTACACTGCCCCATGCAATATAACCAGCCTAATTTTCATTTTTTTTTCTCACCATGGAAGGCCTTGACAAGTCATTGCAGTCTGCCCTGTATCCTGCTCAGAAGCAGGTCTTTGCTTTTTCTACTGCAGCTGCAGGCAGCTCCAAGCTGTATGAAAAGGAAAGAAGAAAAATCAAACTACACGTTTTTTCTTTGTATTACGCTTGTTTGTATGTTGCATGGTACCTTTCTATTTGTGTATAGTTAATTGCACTATTGTTTGTTTTGAAACTAACTTGAGAGTGCAATAAAAAAACTATAAATACTGTATGTAATTAATAAAATTTTTACCATATTGTCTTTGGTGCTGTTTTTCAGCCTCATCTATCCTTTTTTATTTTGAGAAATGTACGTATGTGGTGCCCAGACTTGTGAAGCATTAGGACTATTGTCTTCCTGTAGTTTTGAGGTAACTCAGTTGTGCTGTTAGTGCCAACGCTTTTTACTGGTTTATAAGAATAGCTGGTTGAACAAGTAATGCCAACTGTCTTTGTTGCCCTGTGGTTATGCGCCGTTTAATTAGTAAACCCAAGATGGGCAATTTTTTGAACTGGGGCAGGGGTACCACCATCCTGTCCCACGGTGGAGAGTGCATCTCAAGGAACCGGCGATTGCTGGTTCCCTGATCTTTTTTCAACACCCTAACCCTTTACCACAGACGTGGAGTCAGGACCCGCTGTTCACTTTCAGTCAGTACACTGAAAATGAGTTTCATCAGACTAACCACAAATGTACGACAGTCAAGAACTTCTGCAGCTCTGAGCCAAGTTTCCTAAACACTCTGCAGTATGAGGAGGACGAGTTCTTTAGAAAACTGATAGCTGCAGAAGGACAAACCTCAACTCAAAAATCTTTAAAACGCCTTCATTCTTCTCATATGATTAATGAGAAGGAAAACGGGACACCACTGTCTTATAATTCCCCAGGAACAAACTCCTCTTTCTCTCATTTCAGACCTGTTTCAAATCATAAGCAGACACAACCAAAAACCGGCTCACCTAATCAAACCAAATCCTAACTTTAAGCCACTATCCAGTCCTGTCCCCCTTCTCTCCTCATACCGGTACCCACAGTTCAGACCCCACCTCAGGCCCCTTACTGCCTGAGGAGGGGTCTGAAGTATTTTCCAGCCTTATAAAGAAAGGGAAGACTGAAGTGGCAGACTGTCATGCAAAAAGCGAGCATCTCCTCCTTGCACTGCTTACAGTCAAATGACAAAATATGTGAACTCTTTTTAAACAGGAAAAAGGAAGAAATTGTACACCAGAGGGGGCAAGAAGGAGAAAACTTGAATATAAACTCAAAAGAAAAACCGCTGTTCCTTCCCTCCCCCAGAAGGCAGTAGAATATCATCATGTTAAATGCCACTTTTGGGGGGGGGGTAAAATTACTTGACAAATATGTTTCTCTTTTTTGTTATTTCGTCCCTCTTTGTTACAGCTACAGGAGGACAATAAACAGAAGAAGGAGAGCGGCACCAAAGAGGCGAAAAAACGAAAGAGCGCACCACCTCCTGACACCACATCCACAAAGAAGTCCAAATGTACCTCCAGTGCTGAGGGGGACGACAAGGAGGTTTTTCTCCTCCCTGTTCGTGGGCGTGAGCGTTACGAGATGTTGAAGAAGATCAATGACGGTTTGGAGCTGCTTGACAAGGACAGCAAAAGCAAGTCAAAGGTCTCAGTGAAGCATGAGGTTCCCGTGCCCTCCAGTGGAAAGAGGCTGCTCCAGAGAGGAGAGAGGAGTGACAGCGACTAAGATGCCCATCACCTCAATTTCGAAAACAAATGTCACCTTTTTGTCTAAGCCTTTAGGATTATTTCAGGTTTTAAATGCCCATTTAAAAACCAAAATGCCATCCTGCCTCAGTTAAAACGGTTCCTGAAACTGTACTGCCTGATTAGTCACTGCACTGACATACTGTTGTGTTCAGTTATGTTTTTCTTTTCTTTTTAAAAAAAACAAAAAAAACAACAACCCTATGTTCCTAATTGGGTTAGAGCCGTTCAGCATGGTTTGAGTGAGATTAAGAATGATCCTTGTCATAACGAGTCACTGCCGTTTATTTAAATAAAGTTCAAAGCTAGGCTTGCAAAACTTGAATGGAATTTGCCTCTGATGTTGCTGTATTACTGTGCTACAGTCCTGTCGCACCATGTCATTTTTTAAAAAAGAAATGTATATATTTTGCATGATTGTCTGGGAAATGCAACCACCTCTGCACAACCTTGATTCATATGCAATATGTAATCATGTTTGTGTAACATGAAAGAAAAAAGAGAAAAAATGATGATAAATGCAAAGACTGGTAACAGCGCTAAGAACCATAAAGCAAGAGAATTTTTAAAAAACTGTGAGAAATAAACTACACTGTAAAAAAAATAACCCTATTCAAATTAAAAAAAATGATGTCCAGTTGTCACATCCAAAATATTTGGCTTTATAGAATCCAAATTGAGTCACTTGATATGACCTGATACTTTTATGTTGATATAAACAATATTACTAGACTTGACTGAAACTTTAAATTTTGCATTGATCCAAATTGATTTTTTTACATAGAACCATATTTTAATTATTGAACCAAGCTAATATATTGAAATTTAACCAACCTAATGTATTCACATCGAACCAAATTAACATGAACTAATATGTTTGTGTTGAAGCCAGGTAATTGATTTACATATATTCAAACTATATTTTTTACATTTCATTTCAGTTCAAAAATGCTCTGCATTTCCTATAAAAAACAAGACAGTTGGCCAACCAATTATTTCAAAATTATTTATTGTTCCAAACCATTTTAACTATAATCAATAGAGAGGATTAGTAATATACAGATTTAGTGCTACGGCAGAAATGATTAGAGAAATGTTTGTTTTATAAAACCTGCAATCTTTTGAAAACCAGTATAAAACCTGCAATCTTTTGAAAACCAGTATAAAACCTGCAACCTGTCTAAAACTGGCATAAAACCATTATAAAAACTATTTTTAAACCAATTTGCAAGTACTCAAAAATGTTTATATGTGCACTGTGCCTGTACAATGTAAAAAAAAAAAAAAATCTACACATGTATCAATGAAATCAACTTAAATCTCCCTTTCAAATGGGTGTTCTTATAAATTTTGAATGTAGAATACCACTGCAGGCCAACCAAGCAAAATAACCAAGCACACATGCACATGCATGTGCACATACACATGCACACATGCATGCAAACACACTACTGTGCAGTGTTAAGTTCACAATTAAGTTTGCGAATCTTAGAGGTCATCTTGTTAAAGTCAAGCTCCATCATAATCTTTTGAAGAGCCTCAAAGGTGAACCTGAATCCTCGTGGATATTCCATATTAAGAGCATAACAGAGTCCAAAGACCATTGCCACTCCAGCTGCCACAGAAGGCAACTCATTCAGGACTTCCACACCATCAATGATTATCCCGATGTCTCGAGGCTGATGTAGGAGGCTTGAGTTGTCCCTGAAGACGAAGAGTGCCATGGTGGTACTCTGCAGCTCTTCCTCAGCTTCATCTTTCTGGGATATCTTGAGGTAAAATATGGAACAAAATGTACAAGTGAAGAATTGAAGTCTGGCACACCTGATAAATCTTTGACCATAATAAACTACTATTTTGATAGTTGTTTGGTCACAGACTATTAGAACAATTATTTGACTAATCAGATTGTGAATTGCATAATCATTAAATTAAATCAATGGTGGAACATTTTCATAAATGTTCCACAAAGCCCAAGAAAAAAAAAGAAAACAATACAGAACCCTAAGATATTAACTTGATGAGTTGATTAATCGTTGCTGTCCTACATTAATCACTGCATTTAATAGCAGAGTTGTCAAATTTACATCAAGAGACTGCATCTCATGTAGAGACAGAACAGATATGGACATACCATGTATTCTTTTATCAAGTCCTCAACACATCAGCAAGGTGAATGAGAGGATAATGAGGGAGAGTCTAGATTATTATGAAATGTTTAAAAAGGATGTGCAGTGTAAATGCAAAATGATACCTGTTCAGATTAAATGAAAATGTATGCTTCAGCCATGGAATGGATGGAGCGATCTGTGGTTCTGAAAGCATACAGAAAAAAAAGAATAATGTTACTTCTCTATAAAACACATTACATAGAAAAACCAAGAAATACGTAACATGACATACCAAACAGTCTACAGACCAGCCATTAGCGACTAAGTTTGGCATAGGGTCAATTTTTTGCTGTTAAAATTAAAATTTCTTCAGAAAATGCACATTTTTCCGAGCTGCGCCTGAAAGTCAATTGAAGGAATTAGTCTTATGTCATTGATCTTATATGCTGGCTTGTTATTTCTGTCTCTAAATCATGCACATTAATAATTATCTTTTGCGCTCGGTGTACACACACATAACACACAGATATTTATATGAAGAGAGACAAACGTGCGCGCACAAACACAAGCTTGTGTCTAGAAACCGCGAGCTCACCAGAAAAATTCAAACGAAGCGGAGCACGGAGTTATACTATGAATGTTATGAACTATGAACTTATGCTAGCTAGCTTTATCCACCACCGATGCATCGTGGTAACGCTAGCTAGTTAGGCAAAAAGCCGTTTTTTACCAGTATACTAACTTGTATTCCCGACTGTGATGGTCGGTTTCTGGTAACCAGTTCTAACGTTGCGCAGGATAGCTAGCTAGCTTATAGCTAGCAGCTACAATCATGCAAAAATTAGGGGTGGCTGTCGACCCAGCTTAAATGGGGTTATTTTCTGCGATTTTGGCAATACAAATTATAAAAGCTTTTGTAACACACTTGGCTTTACTTACGTTTATTTTCAGATGAAATTAATCAAAGATGTGACATGATGTTTCCAGCAGCCATGCAGAATAAAAATGGGTCCCGGTCTATTTCTGGTGGGCGTGTTCAAGTGCAAATCACTTTGACTCAAATTAAAGATATTATCTGTTCAACATGAAAAGAAATATATGTTTTGAGAGAAATCAAAAACTTTGCGTTGCGATGTTCACAATCCTGTACTGACACTATGGGCACATTTTTAGAAATCTATTTAATTCCACAGAAAGGTTAGCCACTTTAGTGTTTCACTTGTGACCTATTTATAGCTCACTGAAGATGGTTTTAAAATGCAACAATGTTCGGAGATAGAGAGAAAAAAAAAAGAACTTTGGTGCAGGTGCAGGTGCAGTCTTTTATGTAGCTTTCTGGTGACCTTAAAAGAACCTTTACGAAGCCCGTTGACAGGCCTTTAATCGAATGATCGGTTGGTTGATTGATAACAGAAAAAAAGGACACATAAGATGGACATAAAGGACTGAAAACACCAAGAGCAAAATATTGCATCGCACTCATTTATGTAGTTTATTTTTAGATTAGATAATTTTGCAAAATAACGCAGCAAAATAAATAATAAGAGCCGGGATGTGCAGACTATTTAGCACTGAAAAAACTCCGTCCATGTGAACAGAATCAGGTGTTACCTTACCTGTTGATTAAATATCAAGACTATTTAGCAATAAGCTTACTTTAAAGGCTCGTAATAGGTGAACTGTCTTGGTATAGTTGAGTCACGCAGAGTTCATGGTCCATGTTGTGTTACTTGTTGTTTGTGTGTGTGTGTGTGTGTCACCCGATGACCCCTGGCGCCGGAGCGTCTAGACTACATTAGAGGTGTGTCACAGCAAAGAGCCGCACCTGCGCTCAAAGAGAGCACATACATAGAGGTGAGGTATGAGGATAAATGGATAGATGCGGTCCTTTTTCGAAGCTGAGCGCACAGTTGTATTTCCTGCACAATCACACACGAAGTGAGGCTGTGTTTATGCCGGTTATACCATGAATATACACCCTGCAGGCACCACTTGTTTGTCAAACTGTTTATGAAGCAAAAGTCACATTTCTGTTTATTTACAAAGCAAAAAGAAGGGGGGGAAAGAGGCGTAGGAGGGGGTGGAGCGTGCGCACTAGCATACCGGCGACGGCTGTTTCCTTTCACTAAAAGGAAAAAAATAATAAAATGTGTACTTCACGTTACGGTTGAAACTGGGGGTTTTTTTGTGTTTTTTTAATTTTTATTTTATAGAAACAATTTTTGCTCATAACCAATTGACAGGGGATTTCTTAAAATCACCCCGCAGTTCTTCAGCTGAGACACCTGAGTTAGAAAACACAAACACTGCAGCTGTCTTTGTACAAACTTGTACAAACTCTGTTTTGACCTTGTATACTGTATTTCCCCAGCCCCTCTATTTTGAAACTAAAACTATTGAACCTTAATTCAATTTCTCACTTCACATAATCGTTTCACTTTTGCCTTGAAGTGTTACTTTTAATTTAATTTAATTATTTTTTTATGACGCATGTTCTCTGGTGAGTTCAGGTACATCTGTAACTTCAAGTGGAAGAGTTGCATGTGAGTTAAAAATTTTCTATAATACCAAAAAAAAAAAAAAAAAAAAAAAAAAAAGACAAAATACTGACGTTTTTGTCGAATAATCTGTCTGACATGAGGGATAATATAGCATTTGCATTTTAACTAAAAGACTCGCGCACTGACACTATGGGCACATTTTTAGAAATCTATTTAATTCCACAGAAAGGTTAGCCACTTTAGTGTTTCACTTGTGACCTATGAAGTACCCCCGAAATTGTATCATATTAAACAACAACAACAACAATAACAACAACAATAAACACTCGAGGACTTTAAAGAGTTTAATTTTTTCCGAGGTTTGAGAGCGCTCACCCCGGCTCGGGGCTCCACAGATGTGCTGGATGAGGGCTCCTTGCTGCAGACTGCAGCGGAGTGTTTGACAGTCAAACTTGAAACAGTCTTTGGAACTGAAACGGTCTCTGCCAACACGAACACATACCCCAAACAGTTCGGTAAATATGTACAGTTTCTCGCAGCTTCAGTTTTCAGCAGCTACCAGAACTTGCCTACCGTCTGCATCCTCCCAGCAGCCTCGCACTTCATCTGCGGGCAGTACTTGCGTGTGTGAGCGCTGTCACCGGTGGCTTCGCAGATCGGGCAAGTGTAGTTCCGGAGGACGGGGCAGAAAACTATCCCGTCGTCTGATTTGAGCTTGTGAGATAGGTACACCCTCGGAGTCTCCCCGTTCTGCTTGCATAAGCGGCAGTAGTCCGAGGATGAGGCGGTGCTGCTGGTGTCCGACGCGCTGCTGGTCGGACTGGACTGTGATGAGTTTTTGGAGGATTTCTTCCCCCGAGTGGAAGTGTGGACCTTACTCCAGGGGGGCGCTTGTCCCTTCTTTGGACGCTCGGTGTCTCGGTTATCAACCTCACGGTTGCTGCACAGTTTCTCGAACACTTGGCTCAGATTCATGTAGTCGTGCCACATGTTAAAGCTGTCCCCACCAGTGAGGATCGAGTTCTGGACCTCCAGTTGTCTCGGCATTGTGGTCATTTTTTGGCAGAAGTAAAACTGAGAGTGTGTTTGGAGCGCCTCATATTTATAGCTCACTGAAGAAGGTTTTAAAATGCAACAATGTTCGGAGATAGAGAGAAAAAAAAAAGAACTTTGGTGCAGGTGCAGGTGCAGTCTTTTATGTAGCTTTCTGGTGACCTTAAAAGAACCTTTACGAAGCCCGTTGACAGGCCTTTAATCGAATGATCGGTTGGTTGATTGATAACAGAAAAAAAGGACACATAAGATGGACATAAAGGACTGAAAACACCAAGAGCAAAATATTGCATCGCACTCATTTATGTAGTTTATTTTTAGATTAGATAATTTTGCAAAATAACGCAGCAAAATAAATAATAAGAGCCGGGATGTGCAGACTATTTAGCACTGAAAAAACTCCGTCCATGTGAACAGAATCAGGTGTTACCTTACCTGTTGATTAAATATCAAGACTATTTAGCAATAAGCTTACTTTAAAGGCTCGTAATAGGTGAACTGTCTTGGTATAGTTGAGTCACGCAGAGTTCATGGTCCATGTTGTGTTACTTGTTGTTTGTGTGTGTGTGTGTGTGTCACCCGATGACCCCTGGCGCCGGAGCGTCTAGACTACATTAGAGATGTGTCACAGCAAAGAGCCGCACCTGCGCTCAAAGAGAGCACATACATAGAGGTGAGGTATGAGGATAAATGGATAGATGCGGTCCTTTTTCGAAGCTGAGCGCACAGTTGTATTTCCTGCACAATCACACACGAAGTGAGGCTGTGTTTATGCCGGTTATACCATGAATATACACCCTGCAGGCACCACTTGTTTGTCAAACTGTTTATGAAGCAAAAGTCACATTTCTGTTTATTTACAAAGCAAAAAGAAGGGGGGGAAAGAGGCGTAGGAGGGGGTGGAGCGTGCGCACTAGCATACCGGCGACGGCTGTTTCCTTTCACTAAAAGGAAAAAAATAATAAAATGTGTACTTCACGTTACGGTTGAAACTGGTTTTTTTTTTTTTGTTTGTTTGTTTTTTTTATAGAAACAATTTTTGCTCATAACCAATTGACAGGGGATTTCTTAAAATCACCCCGCAGTTCTTCAGCTGAGACACCTGAGTTAGAAAACACAAACACTGCAGCTGTCTTTAACTCGCGAGGGCAGTCATGGACGCAAGACCTGCGTCTCATCACTGCTGCTTTGTGAATGTCTGTCTGTGAAAAGCGCTTAATAAATAAAGTTTACTTACTTACTTACTTACTGAGCCTGCAGTTCAGAAATTTAACCATTAGATGGAGTCATTGCCAAAGCAATGACTCCATCTAATTGCTATGACTTTTGGTGTTTATTTTGGACCTTAACTCGCCCCACAGTTTTGAGACAAGGTTCACATATGATATATCATTGTGTGCGGCTGGAGCTGGAATGAGTTGCTATGACTTTTGGTGTTTATTACTTCTATAGTTTTTTAAATATGAATATTTTAATGCAAGTTTTTTCCCATTGAAATGAATGGAGAACAAGAAAACTTCATTTGTGGTGTGCTGGCTCACTCTAGTGGTATGTCGGGAGTAATGGAGGCGGCCGCTGTGTCCCTGTGGTTGGCATACTTGTCAGATATCGACAAATCCTACACTACAGACCAGTTGACAGCGTGCAATAACCCAGCCGATTCATTCGTCTTTACACTACCTCACAATCGACTCAACGGTGAGTTATTTGTTTGTTTTGTTTTCTCACAATTAATGTAAAGCCAAGGTATATATCAACGGCGCGCGCAGCGGAAGTATGGCATTATAGCGGATTATAATGGGGGACGCTTTTATTTTGTATAACTACCGGAAGTAGTT
>NC_140614.1:33906917-33916917 GCF_057381915.1 Diplotaxodon limnothrissa
TGCCCCATGCAATATAACCAGCCTAATTTTCATTTTTTTTTCTCACCATGGAAGGCCTTGACAAGTCATTGCAGTCTGCCCTGTATCCTGCTCAGAAGCAGGTCTTTGCTTTTTCTACTGCAGCTGCAGGCAGCTCCAAGCTGTATGAAAAGGAAAGAAGAAAAATCAAACTACACGTTTTTTCTTTGTATTACGCTTGTTTGTATGTTGCATGGTACCTTTCTATTTGTGTATAGTTAATTGCACTATTGTTTGTTTTGAAACTAACTTGAGAGTGCAATAAAAAAACTATAAATACTGTATGTAATTAATAAAATTTTTACCATATTGTCTTTGGTGCTGTTTTTCAGCCTCATCTATCCTTTTTTATTTTGAGAAATGTACGTATGTGGTGCCCAGACTTGTGAAGCATTAGGACTATTGTCTTCCTGTAGTTTTGAGGTAACTCAGTTGTGCTGTTAGTGCCAACGCTTTTTACTGGTTTATAAGAATAGCTGGTTGAACAAGTAATGCCAACTGTCTTTGTTGCCCTGTGGTTATGCGCCGTTTAATTAGTAAACCCAAGATGGGCAATTTTTTGAACTGGGGCAGGGGTACCACCATCCTGTCCCACGGTGGAGAGTGCATCTCAAGGAACCGGCGATTGCTGGTTCCCTGATCTTTTTTCAACACCCTAACCCTTTACCACAGACGTGGAGTCAGGACCCGCTGTTCACTTTCAGTCAGTACACTGAAAATGAGTTTCATCAGACTAACCACAAATGTACGACAGTCAAGAACTTCTGCAGCTCTGAGCCAAGTTTCCTAAACACTCTGCAGTATGAGGAGGACGAGTTCTTTAGAAAACTGATAGCTGCAGAAGGACAAACCTCAACTCAAAAATCTTTAAAACGCCTTCATTCTTCTCATATGATTAATGAGAAGGAAAACGGGACACCACTGTCTTATAATTCCCCAGGAACAAACTCCTCTTTCTCTCATTTCAGACCTGTTTCAAATCATAAGCAGACACAACCAAAAACCGGCTCACCTAATCAAACCAAATCCTAACTTTAAGCCACTATCCAGTCCTGTCCCCCTTCTCTCCTCATACCGGTACCCACAGTTCAGACCCCACCTCAGGCCCCTTACTGCCTGAGGAGGGGTCTGAAGTATTTTCCAGCCTTATAAAGAAAGGGAAGACTGAAGTGGCAGACTGTCATGCAAAAAGCGAGCATCTCCTCCTTGCACTGCTTACAGTCAAATGACAAAATATGTGAACTCTTTTTAAACAGGAAAAAGGAAGAAATTGTACACCAGAGGGGGCAAGAAGGAGAAAACTTGAATATAAACTCAAAAGAAAAACCGCTGTTCCTTCCCTCCCCCAGAAGGCAGTAGAATATCATCATGTTAAATGCCACTTTTGGGGGGGGGGTAAAATTACTTGACAAATATGTTTCTCTTTTTTGTTATTTCGTCCCTCTTTGTTACAGCTACAGGAGGACAATAAACAGAAGAAGGAGAGCGGCACCAAAGAGGCGAAAAAACGAAAGAGCGCACCACCTCCTGACACCACATCCACAAAGAAGTCCAAATGTACCTCCAGTGCTGAGGGGGACGACAAGGAGGTTTTTCTCCTCCCTGTTCGTGGGCGTGAGCGTTACGAGATGTTGAAGAAGATCAATGACGGTTTGGAGCTGCTTGACAAGGACAGCAAAAGCAAGTCAAAGGTCTCAGTGAAGCATGAGGTTCCCGTGCCCTCCAGTGGAAAGAGGCTGCTCCAGAGAGGAGAGAGGAGTGACAGCGACTAAGATGCCCATCACCTCAATTTCGAAAACAAATGTCACCTTTTTGTCTAAGCCTTTAGGATTATTTCAGGTTTTAAATGCCCATTTAAAAACCAAAATGCCATCCTGCCTCAGTTAAAACGGTTCCTGAAACTGTACTGCCTGATTAGTCACTGCACTGACATACTGTTGTGTTCAGTTATGTTTTTCTTTTCTTTTTAAAAAAAACAAAAAAAACAACAACCCTATGTTCCTAATTGGGTTAGAGCCGTTCAGCATGGTTTGAGTGAGATTAAGAATGATCCTTGTCATAACGAGTCACTGCCGTTTATTTAAATAAAGTTCAAAGCTAGGCTTGCAAAACTTGAATGGAATTTGCCTCTGATGTTGCTGTATTACTGTGCTACAGTCCTGTCGCACCATGTCATTTTTTAAAAAAGAAATGTATATATTTTGCATGATTGTCTGGGAAATGCAACCACCTCTGCACAACCTTGATTCATATGCAATATGTAATCATGTTTGTGTAACATGAAAGAAAAAAGAGAAAAAATGATGATAAATGCAAAGACTGGTAACAGCGCTAAGAACCATAAAGCAAGAGAATTTTTAAAAAACTGTGAGAAATAAACTACACTGTAAAAAAAATAACCCTATTCAAATTAAAAAAAATGATGTCCAGTTGTCACATCCAAAATATTTGGCTTTATAGAATCCAAATTGAGTCACTTGATATGACCTGATACTTTTATGTTGATATAAACAATATTACTAGACTTGACTGAAACTTTAAATTTTGCATTGATCCAAATTGATTTTTTTACATAGAACCATATTTTAATTATTGAACCAAGCTAATATATTGAAATTTAACCAACCTAATGTATTCACATCGAACCAAATTAACATGAACTAATATGTTTGTGTTGAAGCCAGGTAATTGATTTACATATATTCAAACTATATTTTTTACATTTCATTTCAGTTCAAAAATGCTCTGCATTTCCTATAAAAAACAAGACAGTTGGCCAACCAATTATTTCAAAATTATTTATTGTTCCAAACCATTTTAACTATAATCAATAGAGAGGATTAGTAATATACAGATTTAGTGCTACGGCAGAAATGATTAGAGAAATGTTTGTTTTATAAAACCTGCAATCTTTTGAAAACCAGTATAAAACCTGCAATCTTTTGAAAACCAGTATAAAACCTGCAACCTGTCTAAAACTGGCATAAAACCATTATAAAAACTATTTTTAAACCAATTTGCAAGTACTCAAAAATGTTTATATGTGCACTGTGCCTGTACAATGTAAAAAAAAAAAAAAATCTACACATGTATCAATGAAATCAACTTAAATCTCCCTTTCAAATGGGTGTTCTTATAAATTTTGAATGTAGAATACCACTGCAGGCCAACCAAGCAAAATAACCAAGCACACATGCACATGCATGTGCACATACACATGCACACATGCATGCAAACACACTACTGTGCAGTGTTAAGTTCACAATTAAGTTTGCGAATCTTAGAGGTCATCTTGTTAAAGTCAAGCTCCATCATAATCTTTTGAAGAGCCTCAAAGGTGAACCTGAATCCTCGTGGATATTCCATATTAAGAGCATAACAGAGTCCAAAGACCATTGCCACTCCAGCTGCCACAGAAGGCAACTCATTCAGGACTTCCACACCATCAATGATTATCCCGATGTCTCGAGGCTGATGTAGGAGGCTTGAGTTGTCCCTGAAGACGAAGAGTGCCATGGTGGTACTCTGCAGCTCTTCCTCAGCTTCATCTTTCTGGGATATCTTGAGGTAAAATATGGAACAAAATGTACAAGTGAAGAATTGAAGTCTGGCACACCTGATAAATCTTTGACCATAATAAACTACTATTTTGATAGTTGTTTGGTCACAGACTATTAGAACAATTATTTGACTAATCAGATTGTGAATTGCATAATCATTAAATTAAATCAATGGTGGAACATTTTCATAAATGTTCCACAAAGCCCAAGAAAAAAAAAGAAAACAATACAGAACCCTAAGATATTAACTTGATGAGTTGATTAATCGTTGCTGTCCTACATTAATCACTGCATTTAATAGCAGAGTTGTCAAATTTACATCAAGAGACTGCATCTCATGTAGAGACAGAACAGATATGGACATACCATGTATTCTTTTATCAAGTCCTCAACACATCAGCAAGGTGAATGAGAGGATAATGAGGGAGAGTCTAGATTATTATGAAATGTTTAAAAAGGATGTGCAGTGTAAATGCAAAATGATACCTGTTCAGATTAAATGAAAATGTATGCTTCAGCCATGGAATGGATGGAGCGATCTGTGGTTCTGAAAGCATACAGAAAAAAAAGAATAATGTTACTTCTCTATAAAACACATTACATAGAAAAACCAAGAAATACGTAACATGACATACCAAACAGTCTACAGACCAGCCATTAGCGACTAAGTTTGGCATAGGGTCAATTTTTTGCTGTTAAAATTAAAATTTCTTCAGAAAATGCACATTTTTCCGAGCTGCGCCTGAAAGTCAATTGAAGGAATTAGTCTTATGTCATTGATCTTATATGCTGGCTTGTTATTTCTGTCTCTAAATCATGCACATTAATAATTATCTTTTGCGCTCGGTGTACACACACATAACACACAGATATTTATATGAAGAGAGACAAACGTGCGCGCACAAACACAAGCTTGTGTCTAGAAACCGCGAGCTCACCAGAAAAATTCAAACGAAGCGGAGCACGGAGTTATACTATGAATGTTATGAACTATGAACTTATGCTAGCTAGCTTTATCCACCACCGATGCATCGTGGTAACGCTAGCTAGTTAGGCAAAAAGCCGTTTTTTACCAGTATACTAACTTGTATTCCCGACTGTGATGGTCGGTTTCTGGTAACCAGTTCTAACGTTGCGCAGGATAGCTAGCTAGCTTATAGCTAGCAGCTACAATCATGCAAAAATTAGGGGTGGCTGTCGACCCAGCTTAAATGGGGTTATTTTCTGCGATTTTGGCAATACAAATTATAAAAGCTTTTGTAACACACTTGGCTTTACTTACGTTTATTTTCAGATGAAATTAATCAAAGATGTGACATGATGTTTCCAGCAGCCATGCAGAATAAAAATGGGTCCCGGTCTATTTCTGGTGGGCGTGTTCAAGTGCAAATCACTTTGACTCAAATTAAAGATATTATCTGTTCAACATGAAAAGAAATATATGTTTTGAGAGAAATCAAAAACTTTGCGTTGCGATGTTCACAATCCTGTACTGACACTATGGGCACATTTTTAGAAATCTATTTAATTCCACAGAAAGGTTAGCCACTTTAGTGTTTCACTTGTGACCTATTTATAGCTCACTGAAGATGGTTTTAAAATGCAACAATGTTCGGAGATAGAGAGAAAAAAAAAAGAACTTTGGTGCAGGTGCAGGTGCAGTCTTTTATGTAGCTTTCTGGTGACCTTAAAAGAACCTTTACGAAGCCCGTTGACAGGCCTTTAATCGAATGATCGGTTGGTTGATTGATAACAGAAAAAAAGGACACATAAGATGGACATAAAGGACTGAAAACACCAAGAGCAAAATATTGCATCGCACTCATTTATGTAGTTTATTTTTAGATTAGATAATTTTGCAAAATAACGCAGCAAAATAAATAATAAGAGCCGGGATGTGCAGACTATTTAGCACTGAAAAAACTCCGTCCATGTGAACAGAATCAGGTGTTACCTTACCTGTTGATTAAATATCAAGACTATTTAGCAATAAGCTTACTTTAAAGGCTCGTAATAGGTGAACTGTCTTGGTATAGTTGAGTCACGCAGAGTTCATGGTCCATGTTGTGTTACTTGTTGTTTGTGTGTGTGTGTGTGTGTCACCCGATGACCCCTGGCGCCGGAGCGTCTAGACTACATTAGAGGTGTGTCACAGCAAAGAGCCGCACCTGCGCTCAAAGAGAGCACATACATAGAGGTGAGGTATGAGGATAAATGGATAGATGCGGTCCTTTTTCGAAGCTGAGCGCACAGTTGTATTTCCTGCACAATCACACACGAAGTGAGGCTGTGTTTATGCCGGTTATACCATGAATATACACCCTGCAGGCACCACTTGTTTGTCAAACTGTTTATGAAGCAAAAGTCACATTTCTGTTTATTTACAAAGCAAAAAGAAGGGGGGGAAAGAGGCGTAGGAGGGGGTGGAGCGTGCGCACTAGCATACCGGCGACGGCTGTTTCCTTTCACTAAAAGGAAAAAAATAATAAAATGTGTACTTCACGTTACGGTTGAAACTGGGGGTTTTTTTGTGTTTTTTTAATTTTTATTTTATAGAAACAATTTTTGCTCATAACCAATTGACAGGGGATTTCTTAAAATCACCCCGCAGTTCTTCAGCTGAGACACCTGAGTTAGAAAACACAAACACTGCAGCTGTCTTTGTACAAACTTGTACAAACTCTGTTTTGACCTTGTATACTGTATTTCCCCAGCCCCTCTATTTTGAAACTAAAACTATTGAACCTTAATTCAATTTCTCACTTCACATAATCGTTTCACTTTTGCCTTGAAGTGTTACTTTTAATTTAATTTAATTATTTTTTTATGACGCATGTTCTCTGGTGAGTTCAGGTACATCTGTAACTTCAAGTGGAAGAGTTGCATGTGAGTTAAAAATTTTCTATAATACCAAAAAAAAAAAAAAAAAAAAAAAAAAAAGACAAAATACTGACGTTTTTGTCGAATAATCTGTCTGACATGAGGGATAATATAGCATTTGCATTTTAACTAAAAGACTCGCGCACTGACACTATGGGCACATTTTTAGAAATCTATTTAATTCCACAGAAAGGTTAGCCACTTTAGTGTTTCACTTGTGACCTATGAAGTACCCCCGAAATTGTATCATATTAAACAACAACAACAACAATAACAACAACAATAAACACTCGAGGACTTTAAAGAGTTTAATTTTTTCCGAGGTTTGAGAGCGCTCACCCCGGCTCGGGGCTCCACAGATGTGCTGGATGAGGGCTCCTTGCTGCAGACTGCAGCGGAGTGTTTGACAGTCAAACTTGAAACAGTCTTTGGAACTGAAACGGTCTCTGCCAACACGAACACATACCCCAAACAGTTCGGTAAATATGTACAGTTTCTCGCAGCTTCAGTTTTCAGCAGCTACCAGAACTTGCCTACCGTCTGCATCCTCCCAGCAGCCTCGCACTTCATCTGCGGGCAGTACTTGCGTGTGTGAGCGCTGTCACCGGTGGCTTCGCAGATCGGGCAAGTGTAGTTCCGGAGGACGGGGCAGAAAACTATCCCGTCGTCTGATTTGAGCTTGTGAGATAGGTACACCCTCGGAGTCTCCCCGTTCTGCTTGCATAAGCGGCAGTAGTCCGAGGATGAGGCGGTGCTGCTGGTGTCCGACGCGCTGCTGGTCGGACTGGACTGTGATGAGTTTTTGGAGGATTTCTTCCCCCGAGTGGAAGTGTGGACCTTACTCCAGGGGGGCGCTTGTCCCTTCTTTGGACGCTCGGTGTCTCGGTTATCAACCTCACGGTTGCTGCACAGTTTCTCGAACACTTGGCTCAGATTCATGTAGTCGTGCCACATGTTAAAGCTGTCCCCACCAGTGAGGATCGAGTTCTGGACCTCCAGTTGTCTCGGCATTGTGGTCATTTTTTGGCAGAAGTAAAACTGAGAGTGTGTTTGGAGCGCCTCATATTTATAGCTCACTGAAGAAGGTTTTAAAATGCAACAATGTTCGGAGATAGAGAGAAAAAAAAAAGAACTTTGGTGCAGGTGCAGGTGCAGTCTTTTATGTAGCTTTCTGGTGACCTTAAAAGAACCTTTACGAAGCCCGTTGACAGGCCTTTAATCGAATGATCGGTTGGTTGATTGATAACAGAAAAAAAGGACACATAAGATGGACATAAAGGACTGAAAACACCAAGAGCAAAATATTGCATCGCACTCATTTATGTAGTTTATTTTTAGATTAGATAATTTTGCAAAATAACGCAGCAAAATAAATAATAAGAGCCGGGATGTGCAGACTATTTAGCACTGAAAAAACTCCGTCCATGTGAACAGAATCAGGTGTTACCTTACCTGTTGATTAAATATCAAGACTATTTAGCAATAAGCTTACTTTAAAGGCTCGTAATAGGTGAACTGTCTTGGTATAGTTGAGTCACGCAGAGTTCATGGTCCATGTTGTGTTACTTGTTGTTTGTGTGTGTGTGTGTGTGTCACCCGATGACCCCTGGCGCCGGAGCGTCTAGACTACATTAGAGATGTGTCACAGCAAAGAGCCGCACCTGCGCTCAAAGAGAGCACATACATAGAGGTGAGGTATGAGGATAAATGGATAGATGCGGTCCTTTTTCGAAGCTGAGCGCACAGTTGTATTTCCTGCACAATCACACACGAAGTGAGGCTGTGTTTATGCCGGTTATACCATGAATATACACCCTGCAGGCACCACTTGTTTGTCAAACTGTTTATGAAGCAAAAGTCACATTTCTGTTTATTTACAAAGCAAAAAGAAGGGGGGGAAAGAGGCGTAGGAGGGGGTGGAGCGTGCGCACTAGCATACCGGCGACGGCTGTTTCCTTTCACTAAAAGGAAAAAAATAATAAAATGTGTACTTCACGTTACGGTTGAAACTGGTTTTTTTTTTTTTGTTTGTTTGTTTTTTTTATAGAAACAATTTTTGCTCATAACCAATTGACAGGGGATTTCTTAAAATCACCCCGCAGTTCTTCAGCTGAGACACCTGAGTTAGAAAACACAAACACTGCAGCTGTCTTTAACTCGCGAGGGCAGTCATGGACGCAAGACCTGCGTCTCATCACTGCTGCTTTGTGAATGTCTGTCTGTGAAAAGCGCTTAATAAATAAAGTTTACTTACTTACTTACTTACTGAGCCTGCAGTTCAGAAATTTAACCATTAGATGGAGTCATTGCCAAAGCAATGACTCCATCTAATTGCTATGACTTTTGGTGTTTATTTTGGACCTTAACTCGCCCCACAGTTTTGAGACAAGGTTCACATATGATATATCATTGTGTGCGGCTGGAGCTGGAATGAGTTGCTATGACTTTTGGTGTTTATTACTTCTATAGTTTTTTAAATATGAATATTTTAATGCAAGTTTTTTCCCATTGAAATGAATGGAGAACAAGAAAACTTCATTTGTGGTGTGCTGGCTCACTCTAGTGGTATGTCGGGAGTAATGGAGGCGGCCGCTGTGTCCCTGTGGTTGGCATACTTGTCAGATATCGACAAATCCTACACTACAGACCAGTTGACAGCGTGCAATAACCCAGCCGATTCATTCGTCTTTACACTACCTCACAATCGACTCAACGGTGAGTTATTTGTTTGTTTTGTTTTCTCACAATTAATGTAAAGCCAAGGTATATATCAACGGCGCGCGCAGCGGAAGTATGGCATTATAGCGGATTATAATGGGGGACGCTTTTATTTTGTATAACTACCGGAAGTAGTTCCTGTGTACTGAGCTAGCTGGGTAGCTAGCGCCGCGTCGCTTAAAAAGCAGCCGGGCTTGTCTTAAACTTAAGAGGCTGACACTCGCTAAACCACCCGATCGCTCGCCAAGCGACAGACGTCCATGTGTTCAACAACAGACACACGTCATTCCCCTTCGTGGTCTAAACCAATCAGAGATAGTCGGGGCGGGACCTCTGTCCGTGGTCGAGCTGGACGTGGAGGTGGATATAGACAGGTGAGTAGCTTGAATGAAGCGATATCGATTCATTAAATCCTGAATTGAATGAATATAAATGTGTTTTACCAGAAACGCCAGAATCTCAGGTTAAAGCTCACAAAACTATTTCAACAACAACCAGCAAATGAGAGCAGGAAACGCATTCCACACGAAGACGTAAACAGAGCGGACCGACGCATCAGAATTAGCTTAGTCGGCGTGGGGGCTAATATCATCCTTAATTCCTTCTTACTTTTGCTGTTTTGCTTCCAACACGATAAAACCCACAGCTGTGCGTGAACTGTGAGAGAAACTTCAAGAAAAGTTTCCCATCTCAAACATGTGTTTTCTGCATTACTCATTCGCTTATTACCCATCAGTCTACGGTTGTTTACAGCGCTGGCGGCCGCTGTCTTTTCTTTCCTTTGTAAATGACGTCGGATAATAAAGCTTAATTTCTGCTGTTTA
>NC_140614.1:33941917-33960478 GCF_057381915.1 Diplotaxodon limnothrissa
GAATAAAGAAAAACAGAAGTACACGGAAAGACAGAAAGTCCCGTGAGAATACAGAATAACAGAAAGATAGAAAAAAGGGAGAGCTAAAGCAGCCAAAGCTGAGAAACAGAAAAAACTAAGAAACAGAAAAGTTAAGAAAAACAGAAGTAAAAAACAAGAGTATAAAAGGCCCAGAGTGGCAGAACTAAACACAAAGAGCGGGTGGGCCAGCCTGAGGAAGGCCACATTGAGCCGAAACGTCGCGAAGGCCCACCGCAGTGCACTACACCCGCTTAAGGGTAATTTTTTGAACAGGGGGCACCAATACCGGTCCCAGTGATGGACCGTGCACTTAGGTTCCGGCATAGCCGGGCCTAGTCTTTCCCCACACCCTAACCAGCCTGTGCCTCCTGGGATTGGTGGTGCCCCTGCCCATTGCCTCTCTCCCTCATTCTGGGGAGCCCCCCACCCACTACCCTGTCCTAACCCTAACCCCTTTGCCCCCCTCCCCCCTCCCCTTCAAGCCCTAACCCTAAGGGAAACTTAAAAGCCTACATAAGGAAAAAGAAGCCTACATAAGGAGTAAAAAGCCAAGAAAGAGCAGAAATAAAAGGAAAGGATTTATAAGAAGGGGGTGCCATAAAAGAAAAACGAAATATACAGAACATAGGACGGGATGTCTAAAGAGAAGGGGGTGCCATTTACAGAAATATGAGAAAGTCACGTAAGACAGAGAAAGAGAAAAAGAAAAAGACAAAAAGTCACGTAAAAGACAGAAAAGAAAGAAACGGAAAGACAGAAAGTCCCGTAAGAATAAAGAATAACAGAAAGAATAAAGAAAAACGGAAAGACAGAAAGTCCCGTAAGAATAAAGAATAACAGAAAGAATAAAGAAAAACAGAAGTACACGGAAAGACAGAAAGTCCCGTGAGAATAAAGAATAACAGAAAGATAGAAAAAAGGGAGAGCTAAAGCAGCCAAAGCTGAGAAACAGAAAAAACTAAGAAACAGAAAAGTTAAGAAAAACAGAAGTAAAAAACAAGAGTATAAAAGGCCCAGAGTGGCAGAACTAAACACAAAGAGCGGGTGGGCCAGCCTGAGGAAGGCCACATTGAGCCGAAACGTCGCGAAGGCCCACCGCAGTGCACTACACCCGCTTAAGGGTAATTTTTTGAACAGGGGGCACCAATACCGGTCCCAGTGATGGACCGTGCACTTAGGTTCCGGCATAGCCGGGCCTAGTCTTTCCCCACACCCTAACCAGCCTGTGCCTCCTGGGATTGGTGGTGCCCCTGCCCATTGCCTCTCTCCCTCATTCTGGGGAGCCCCCCACCCACTACCCTGTCCTAACCCTAACCCCTTTGCCCCCCTCCCCCCTCCCCTTCAAGCCCTAACCCTAAGGGAAACTTAAAAGCCTACATAAGGAAAAAGAAGCCTACATAAGGAGTAAAAAGCCAAGAAAGAGCAGAAATAAAAGGAAAGGATTTATAAGAAGGGGGTGCCATAAAAGAAAAACGAAATATACAGAACATAGGACGGGATGTCTAAAGAGAAGGGGGTGCCATTTACAGAAATATGAGAAAGTCACGTAAGACAGAGAAAGAGAAAAAGAAAAAGACAAAAAGTCACGTAAAAGACAGAAAAGAAAGAAACGGAAAGACAGAAAGTCCCGTAAGAATAAAGAATAACAGAAAGAATAAAGAAAAACGGAAAGACAGAAAGTCCCGTAAGAATAAAGAATAACAGAAAGAATAAAGAAAAACAGAAGTACACGGAAAGACAGAAAGTCCCGTGAGAATAAAGAATAACAGAAAGATAGAAAAAAGGGAGAGCTAAAGCAGCCAAAGCTGAGAAACAGAAAAAACTAAGAAACAGAAAAGTTAAGAAAAACAGAAGTAAAAAACAAGAGTATAAAAGGCCCAGAGTGGCAGAACTAAACACAAAGAGCGGGTGGGCCAGCCTGAGGAAGGCCACATTGAGCCGAAACGTCGCGAAGGCCCACCGCAGTGCACTACACCCGCTTAAGGGTAATTTTTTGAACAGGGGGCACCAATACCGGTCCCAGTGATGGACCGTGCACTTAGGTTCCGGCATAGCCGGGCCTAGTCTTTCCCCACACCCTAACCAGCCTGTGCCTCCTGGGATTGGTGGTGCCCCTGCCCATTGCCTCTCTCCCTCATTCTGGGGAGCCCCCCACCCACTACCCTGTCCTAACCCTAACCCCTTTGCCCCCCTCCCCCCTCCCCTTCAAGCCCTAACCCTAAGGGAAACTTAAAAGCCTACATAAGGAAAAAGAAGCCTACATAAGGAGTAAAAAGCCAAGAAAGAGCAGAAATAAAAGGAAAGGATTTATAAGAAGGGGGTGCCATAAAAGAAAAACGAAATATACAGAACATAGGACGGGATGTCTAAAGAGAAGGGGGTGCCATTTACAGAAATATGAGAAAGTCACGTAAGACAGAGAAAGAGAAAAAGAAAAAGACAAAAAGTCACGTAAAAGACAGAAAAGAAAGAAACGGAAAGACAGAAAGTCCCGTAAGAATAAAGAATAACAGAAAGAATAAAGAAAAACGGAAAGACAGAAAGTCCCGTAAGAATAAAGAATAACAGAAAGAATAAAGAAAAACAGAAGTACACGGAAAGACAGAAAGTCCCGTGAGAATAAAGAATAACAGAAAGATAGAAAAAAGGGAGAGCTAAAGCAGCCAAAGCTGAGAAACAGAAAAAACTAAGAAACAGAAAAGTTAAGAAAAACAGAAGTAAAAAACAAGAGTATAAAAGGCCCAGAGTGGCAGAACTAAACACAAAGAGCGGGTGGGCCAGCCTGAGGAAGGCCACATTGAGCCGAAACGTCGCGAAGGCCCACCGCAGTGCACTACACCCGCTTAAGGGTAATTTTTTGAACAGGGGGCACCAATACCGGTCCCAGTGATGGACCGTGCACTTAGGTTCCGGCATAGCCGGGCCTAGTCTTTCCCCACACCCTAACCAGCCTGTGCCTCCTGGGATTGGTGGTGCCCCTGCCCATTGCCTCTCTCCCTCATTCTGGGGAGCCCCCCACCCACTACCCTGTCCTAACCCTAACCCCTTTGCCCCCCTCCCCCCTCCCCTTCAAGCCCTAACCCTAAGGGAAACTTAAAAGCCTACATAAGGAAAAAGAAGCCTACATAAGGAGTAAAAAGCCAAGAAAGAGCAGAAATAAAAGGAAAGGATTTATAAGAAGGGGGTGCCATAAAAGAAAAACGAAATATACAGAACATAGGACGGGATGTCTAAAGAGAAGGGGGTGCCATTTACAGAAATATGAGAAAGTCACGTAAGACAGAGAAAGAGAAAAAGAAAAAGACAAAAAGTCACGTAAAAGACAGAAAAGAAAGAAACGGAAAGACAGAAAGTCCCGTAAGAATAAAGAATAACAGAAAGAATAAAGAAAAACGGAAAGACAGAAAGTCCCGTAAGAATAAAGAATAACAGAAAGAATAAAGAAAAACAGAAGTACACGGAAAGACAGAAAGTCCCGTGAGAATAAAGAATAACAGAAAGATAGAAAAAAGGGAGAGCTAAAGCAGCCAAAGCTGAGAAACAGAAAAAACTAAGAAACAGAAAAGTTAAGAAAAACAGAAGTAAAAAACAAGAGTATAAAAGGCCCAGAGTGGCAGAACTAAACACAAAGAGCGGGTGGGCCAGCCTGAGGAAGGCCACATTGAGCCGAAACGTCGCGAAGGCCCACCGCAGTGCACTACACCCGCTTAAGGGTAATTTTTTGAACAGGGGGCACCAATACCGGTCCCAGTGATGGACCGTGCACTTAGGTTCCGGCATAGCCGGGCCTAGTCTTTCCCCACACCCTAACCAGCCTGTGCCTCCTGGGATTGGTGGTGCCCCTGCCCATTGCCTCTCTCCCTCATTCTGGGGAGCCCCCCACCCACTACCCTGTCCTAACCCTAACCCCTTTGCCCCCCTCCCCCCTCCCCTTCAAGCCCTAACCCTAAGGGAAACTTAAAAGCCTACATAAGGAAAAAGAAGCCTACATAAGGAGTAAAAAGCCAAGAAAGAGCAGAAATAAAAGGAAAGGATTTATAAGAAGGGGGTGCCATAAAAGAAAAACGAAATATACAGAACATAGGACGGGATGTCTAAAGAGAAGGGGGTGCCATTTACAGAAATATGAGAAAGTCACGTAAGACAGAGAAAGAGAAAAAGAAAAAGACAAAAAGTCACGTAAAAGACAGAAAAGAAAGAAACGGAAAGACAGAAAGTCCCGTAAGAATAAAGAATAACAGAAAGAATAAAGAAAAACGGAAAGACAGAAAGTCCCGTAAGAATAAAGAATAACAGAAAGAATAAAGAAAAACAGAAGTACACGGAAAGACAGAAAGTCCCGTGAGAATAAAGAATAACAGAAAGATAGAAAAAAGGGAGAGCTAAAGCAGCCAAAGCTGAGAAACAGAAAAAACTAAGAAACAGAAAAGTTAAGAAAAACAGAAGTAAAAAACAAGAGTATAAAAGGCCCAGAGTGGCAGAACTAAACACAAAGAGCGGGTGGGCCAGCCTGAGGAAGGCCACATTGAGCCGAAACGTCGCGAAGGCCCACCGCAGTGCACTACACCCGCTTAAGGGTAATTTTTTGAACAGGGGGCACCAATACCGGTCCCAGTGATGGACCGTGCACTTAGGTTCCGGCATAGCCGGGCCTAGTCTTTCCCCACACCCTAACCAGCCTGTGCCTCCTGGGATTGGTGGTGCCCCTGCCCATTGCCTCTCTCCCTCATTCTGGGGAGCCCCCCACCCACTACCCTGTCCTAACCCTAACCCCTTTGCCCCCCTCCCCCCTCCCCTTCAAGCCCTAACCCTAAGGGAAACTTAAAAGCCTACATAAGGAAAAAGAAGCCTACATAAGGAGTAAAAAGCCAAGAAAGAGCAGAAATAAAAGGAAAGGATTTATAAGAAGGGGGTGCCATAAAAGAAAAACGAAATATACAGAACATAGGACGGGATGTCTAAAGAGAAGGGGGTGCCATTTACAGAAATATGAGAAAGTCACGTAAGACAGAGAAAGAGAAAAAGAAAAAGACAAAAAGTCACGTAAAAGACAGAAAAGAAAGAAACGGAAAGACAGAAAGTCCCGTAAGAATAAAGAATAACAGAAAGAATAAAGAAAAACGGAAAGACAGAAAGTCCCGTAAGAATAAAGAATAACAGAAAGAATAAAGAAAAACAGAAGTACACGGAAAGACAGAAAGTCCCGTGAGAATAAAGAATAACAGAAAGATAGAAAAAAGGGAGAGCTAAAGCAGCCAAAGCTGAGAAACAGAAAAAACTAAGAAACAGAAAAGTTAAGAAAAACAGAAGTAAAAAACAAGAGTATAAAAGGCCCAGAGTGGCAGAACTAAACACAAAGAGCGGGTGGGCCAGCCTGAGGAAGGCCACATTGAGCCGAAACGTCGCGAAGGCCCACCGCAGTGCACTACACCCGCTTAAGGGTAATTTTTTGAACAGGGGGCACCAATACCGGTCCCAGTGATGGACCGTGCACTTAGGTTCCGGCATAGCCGGGCCTAGTCTTTCCCCACACCCTAACCAGCCTGTGCCTCCTGGGATTGGTGGTGCCCCTGCCCATTGCCTCTCTCCCTCATTCTGGGGAGCCCCCCACCCACTACCCTGTCCTAACCCTAACCCCTTTGCCCCCCTCCCCCCTCCCCTTCAAGCCCTAACCCTAAGGGAAACTTAAAAGCCTACATAAGGAAAAAGAAGCCTACATAAGGAGTAAAAAGCCAAGAAAGAGCAGAAATAAAAGGAAAGGATTTATAAGAAGGGGGTGCCATAAAAGAAAAACGAAATATACAGAACATAGGACGGGATGTCTAAAGAGAAGGGGGTGCCATTTACAGAAATATGAGAAAGTCACGTAAGACAGAGAAAGAGAAAAAGAAAAAGACAAAAAGTCACGTAAAAGACAGAAAAGAAAGAAACGGAAAGACAGAAAGTCCCGTAAGAATAAAGAATAACAGAAAGAATAAAGAAAAACGGAAAGACAGAAAGTCCCGTAAGAATAAAGAATAACAGAAAGAATAAAGAAAAACAGAAGTACACGGAAAGACAGAAAGTCCCGTGAGAATAAAGAATAACAGAAAGATAGAAAAAAGGGAGAGCTAAAGCAGCCAAAGCTGAGAAACAGAAAAAACTAAGAAACAGAAAAGTTAAGAAAAACAGAAGTAAAAAACAAGAGTATAAAAGGCCCAGAGTGGCAGAACTAAACACAAAGAGCGGGTGGGCCAGCCTGAGGAAGGCCACATTGAGCCGAAACGTCGCGAAGGCCCACCGCAGTGCACTACACCCGCTTAAGGGTAATTTTTTGAACAGGGGGCACCAATACCGGTCCCAGTGATGGACCGTGCACTTAGGTTCCGGCATAGCCGGGCCTAGTCTTTCCCCACACCCTAACCAGCCTGTGCCTCCTGGGATTGGTGGTGCCCCTGCCCATTGCCTCTCTCCCTCATTCTGGGGAGCCCCCCACCCACTACCCTGTCCTAACCCTAACCCCTTTGCCCCCCTCCCCCCTCCCCTTCAAGCCCTAACCCTAAGGGAAACTTAAAAGCCTACATAAGGAAAAAGAAGCCTACATAAGGAGTAAAAAGCCAAGAAAGAGCAGAAATAAAAGGAAAGGATTTATAAGAAGGGGGTGCCATAAAAGAAAAACGAAATATACAGAACATAGGACGGGATGTCTAAAGAGAAGGGGGTGCCATTTACAGAAATATGAGAAAGTCACGTAAGACAGAGAAAGAGAAAAAGAAAAAGACAAAAAGTCACGTAAAAGACAGAAAAGAAAGAAACGGAAAGACAGAAAGTCCCGTAAGAATAAAGAATAACAGAAAGAATAAAGAAAAACGGAAAGACAGAAAGTCCCGTAAGAATAAAGAATAACAGAAAGAATAAAGAAAAACAGAAGTACACGGAAAGACAGAAAGTCCCGTGAGAATAAAGAATAACAGAAAGATAGAAAAAAGGGAGAGCTAAAGCAGCCAAAGCTGAGAAACAGAAAAAACTAAGAAACAGAAAAGTTAAGAAAAACAGAAGTAAAAAACAAGAGTATAAAAGGCCCAGAGTGGCAGAACTAAACACAAAGAGCGGGTGGGCCAGCCTGAGGAAGGCCACATTGAGCCGAAACGTCGCGAAGGCCCACCGCAGTGCACTACACCCGCTTAAGGGTAATTTTTTGAACAGGGGGCACCAATACCGGTCCCAGTGATGGACCGTGCACTTAGGTTCCGGCATAGCCGGGCCTAGTCTTTCCCCACACCCTAACCAGCCTGTGCCTCCTGGGATTGGTGGTGCCCCTGCCCATTGCCTCTCTCCCTCATTCTGGGGAGCCCCCCACCCACTACCCTGTCCTAACCCTAACCCCTTTGCCCCCCTCCCCCCTCCCCTTCAAGCCCTAACCCTAAGGGAAACTTAAAAGCCTACATAAGGAAAAAGAAGCCTACATAAGGAGTAAAAAGCCAAGAAAGAGCAGAAATAAAAGGAAAGGATTTATAAGAAGGGGGTGCCATAAAAGAAAAACGAAATATACAGAACATAGGACGGGATGTCTAAAGAGAAGGGGGTGCCATTTACAGAAATATGAGAAAGTCACGTAAGACAGAGAAAGAGAAAAAGAAAAAGACAAAAAGTCACGTAAAAGACAGAAAAGAAAGAAACGGAAAGACAGAAAGTCCCGTAAGAATAAAGAATAACAGAAAGAATAAAGAAAAACGGAAAGACAGAAAGTCCCGTAAGAATAAAGAATAACAGAAAGAATAAAGAAAAACAGAAGTACACGGAAAGACAGAAAGTCCCGTGAGAATAAAGAATAACAGAAAGATAGAAAAAAGGGAGAGCTAAAGCAGCCAAAGCTGAGAAACAGAAAAAACTAAGAAACAGAAAAGTTAAGAAAAACAGAAGTAAAAAACAAGAGTATAAAAGGCCCAGAGTGGCAGAACTAAACACAAAGAGCGGGTGGGCCAGCCTGAGGAAGGCCACATTGAGCCGAAACGTCGCGAAGGCCCACCGCAGTGCACTACACCCGCTTAAGGGTAATTTTTTGAACAGGGGGCACCAATACCGGTCCCAGTGATGGACCGTGCACTTAGGTTCCGGCATAGCCGGGCCTAGTCTTTCCCCACACCCTAACCAGCCTGTGCCTCCTGGGATTGGTGGTGCCCCTGCCCATTGCCTCTCTCCCTCATTCTGGGGAGCCCCCCACCCACTACCCTGTCCTAACCCTAACCCCTTTGCCCCCCTCCCCCCTCCCCTTCAAGCCCTAACCCTAAGGGAAACTTAAAAGCCTACATAAGGAAAAAGAAGCCTACATAAGGAGTAAAAAGCCAAGAAAGAGCAGAAATAAAAGGAAAGGATTTATAAGAAGGGGGTGCCATAAAAGAAAAACGAAATATACAGAACATAGGACGGGATGTCTAAAGAGAAGGGGGTGCCATTTACAGAAATATGAGAAAGTCACGTAAGACAGAGAAAGAGAAAAAGAAAAAGACAAAAAGTCACGTAAAAGACAGAAAAGAAAGAAACGGAAAGACAGAAAGTCCCGTAAGAATAAAGAATAACAGAAAGAATAAAGAAAAACGGAAAGACAGAAAGTCCCGTAAGAATAAAGAATAACAGAAAGAATAAAGAAAAACAGAAGTACACGGAAAGACAGAAAGTCCCGTGAGAATAAAGAATAACAGAAAGATAGAAAAAAGGGAGAGCTAAAGCAGCCAAAGCTGAGAAACAGAAAAAACTAAGAAACAGAAAAGTTAAGAAAAACAGAAGTAAAAAACAAGAGTATAAAAGGCCCAGAGTGGCAGAACTAAACACAAAGAGCGGGTGGGCCAGCCTGAGGAAGGCCACATTGAGCCGAAACGTCGCGAAGGCCCACCGCAGTGCACTACACCCGCTTAAGGGTAATTTTTTGAACAGGGGGCACCAATACCGGTCCCAGTGATGGACCGTGCACTTAGGTTCCGGCATAGCCGGGCCTAGTCTTTCCCCACACCCTAACCAGCCTGTGCCTCCTGGGATTGGTGGTGCCCCTGCCCATTGCCTCTCTCCCTCATTCTGGGGAGCCCCCCACCCACTACCCTGTCCTAACCCTAACCCCTTTGCCCCCCTCCCCCCTCCCCTTCAAGCCCTAACCCTAAGGGAAACTTAAAAGCCTACATAAGGAAAAAGAAGCCTACATAAGGAGTAAAAAGCCAAGAAAGAGCAGAAATAAAAGGAAAGGATTTATAAGAAGGGGGTGCCATAAAAGAAAAACGAAATATACAGAACATAGGACGGGATGTCTAAAGAGAAGGGGGTGCCATTTACAGAAATATGAGAAAGTCACGTAAGACAGAGAAAGAGAAAAAGAAAAAGACAAAAAGTCACGTAAAAGACAGAAAAGAAAGAAACGGAAAGACAGAAAGTCCCGTAAGAATAAAGAATAACAGAAAGAATAAAGAAAAACGGAAAGACAGAAAGTCCCGTAAGAATAAAGAATAACAGAAAGAATAAAGAAAAACAGAAGTACACGGAAAGACAGAAAGTCCCGTGAGAATAAAGAATAACAGAAAGATAGAAAAAAGGGAGAGCTAAAGCAGCCAAAGCTGAGAAACAGAAAAAACTAAGAAACAGAAAAGTTAAGAAAAACAGAAGTAAAAAACAAGAGTATAAAAGGCCCAGAGTGGCAGAACTAAACACAAAGAGCGGGTGGGCCAGCCTGAGGAAGGCCACATTGAGCCGAAACGTCGCGAAGGCCCACCGCAGTGCACTACACCCGCTTAAGGGTAATTTTTTGAACAGGGGGCACCAATACCGGTCCCAGTGATGGACCGTGCACTTAGGTTCCGGCATAGCCGGGCCTAGTCTTTCCCCACACCCTAACCAGCCTGTGCCTCCTGGGATTGGTGGTGCCCCTGCCCATTGCCTCTCTCCCTCATTCTGGGGAGCCCCCCACCCACTACCCTGTCCTAACCCTAACCCCTTTGCCCCCCTCCCCCCTCCCCTTCAAGCCCTAACCCTAAGGGAAACTTAAAAGCCTACATAAGGAAAAAGAAGCCTACATAAGGAGTAAAAAGCCAAGAAAGAGCAGAAATAAAAGGAAAGGATTTATAAGAAGGGGGTGCCATAAAAGAAAAACGAAATATACAGAACATAGGACGGGATGTCTAAAGAGAAGGGGGTGCCATTTACAGAAATATGAGAAAGTCACGTAAGACAGAGAAAGAGAAAAAGAAAAAGACAAAAAGTCACGTAAAAGACAGAAAAGAAAGAAACGGAAAGACAGAAAGTCCCGTAAGAATAAAGAATAACAGAAAGAATAAAGAAAAACGGAAAGACAGAAAGTCCCGTAAGAATAAAGAATAACAGAAAGAATAAAGAAAAACAGAAGTACACGGAAAGACAGAAAGTCCCGTGAGAATAAAGAATAACAGAAAGATAGAAAAAAGGGAGAGCTAAAGCAGCCAAAGCTGAGAAACAGAAAAAACTAAGAAACAGAAAAGTTAAGAAAAACAGAAGTAAAAAACAAGAGTATAAAAGGCCCAGAGTGGCAGAACTAAACACAAAGAGCGGGTGGGCCAGCCTGAGGAAGGCCACATTGAGCCGAAACGTCGCGAAGGCCCACCGCAGTGCACTACACCCGCTTAAGGGTAATTTTTTGAACAGGGGGCACCAATACCGGTCCCAGTGATGGACCGTGCACTTAGGTTCCGGCATAGCCGGGCCTAGTCTTTCCCCACACCCTAACCAGCCTGTGCCTCCTGGGATTGGTGGTGCCCCTGCCCATTGCCTCTCTCCCTCATTCTGGGGAGCCCCCCACCCACTACCCTGTCCTAACCCTAACCCCTTTGCCCCCCTCCCCCCTCCCCTTCAAGCCCTAACCCTAAGGGAAACTTAAAAGCCTACATAAGGAAAAAGAAGCCTACATAAGGAGTAAAAAGCCAAGAAAGAGCAGAAATAAAAGGAAAGGATTTATAAGAAGGGGGTGCCATAAAAGAAAAACGAAATATACAGAACATAGGACGGGATGTCTAAAGAGAAGGGGGTGCCATTTACAGAAATATGAGAAAGTCACGTAAGACAGAGAAAGAGAAAAAGAAAAAGACAAAAAGTCACGTAAAAGACAGAAAAGAAAGAAACGGAAAGACAGAAAGTCCCGTAAGAATAAAGAATAACAGAAAGAATAAAGAAAAACGGAAAGACAGAAAGTCCCGTAAGAATAAAGAATAACAGAAAGAATAAAGAAAAACAGAAGTACACGGAAAGACAGAAAGTCCCGTGAGAATAAAGAATAACAGAAAGATAGAAAAAAGGGAGAGCTAAAGCAGCCAAAGCTGAGAAACAGAAAAAACTAAGAAACAGAAAAGTTAAGAAAAACAGAAGTAAAAAACAAGAGTATAAAAGGCCCAGAGTGGCAGAACTAAACACAAAGAGCGGGTGGGCCAGCCTGAGGAAGGCCACATTGAGCCGAAACGTCGCGAAGGCCCACCGCAGTGCACTACACCCGCTTAAGGGTAATTTTTTGAACAGGGGGCACCAATACCGGTCCCAGTGATGGACCGTGCACTTAGGTTCCGGCATAGCCGGGCCTAGTCTTTCCCCACACCCTAACCAGCCTGTGCCTCCTGGGATTGGTGGTGCCCCTGCCCATTGCCTCTCTCCCTCATTCTGGGGAGCCCCCCACCCACTACCCTGTCCTAACCCTAACCCCTTTGCCCCCCTCCCCCCTCCCCTTCAAGCCCTAACCCTAAGGGAAACTTAAAAGCCTACATAAGGAAAAAGAAGCCTACATAAGGAGTAAAAAGCCAAGAAAGAGCAGAAATAAAAGGAAAGGATTTATAAGAAGGGGGTGCCATAAAAGAAAAACGAAATATACAGAACATAGGACGGGATGTCTAAAGAGAAGGGGGTGCCATTTACAGAAATATGAGAAAGTCACGTAAGACAGAGAAAGAGAAAAAGAAAAAGACAAAAAGTCACGTAAAAGACAGAAAAGAAAGAAACGGAAAGACAGAAAGTCCCGTAAGAATAAAGAATAACAGAAAGAATAAAGAAAAACGGAAAGACAGAAAGTCCCGTAAGAATAAAGAATAACAGAAAGAATAAAGAAAAACAGAAGTACACGGAAAGACAGAAAGTCCCGTGAGAATAAAGAATAACAGAAAGATAGAAAAAAGGGAGAGCTAAAGCAGCCAAAGCTGAGAAACAGAAAAAACTAAGAAACAGAAAAGTTAAGAAAAACAGAAGTAAAAAACAAGAGTATAAAAGGCCCAGAGTGGCAGAACTAAACACAAAGAGCGGGTGGGCCAGCCTGAGGAAGGCCACATTGAGCCGAAACGTCGCGAAGGCCCACCGCAGTGCACTACACCCGCTTAAGGGTAATTTTTTGAACAGGGGGCACCAATACCGGTCCCAGTGATGGACCGTGCACTTAGGTTCCGGCATAGCCGGGCCTAGTCTTTCCCCACACCCTAACCAGCCTGTGCCTCCTGGGATTGGTGGTGCCCCTGCCCATTGCCTCTCTCCCTCATTCTGGGGAGCCCCCCACCCACTACCCTGTCCTAACCCTAACCCCTTTGCCCCCCTCCCCCCTCCCCTTCAAGCCCTAACCCTAAGGGAAACTTAAAAGCCTACATAAGGAAAAAGAAGCCTACATAAGGAGTAAAAAGCCAAGAAAGAGCAGAAATAAAAGGAAAGGATTTATAAGAAGGGGGTGCCATAAAAGAAAAACGAAATATACAGAACATAGGACGGGATGTCTAAAGAGAAGGGGGTGCCATTTACAGAAATATGAGAAAGTCACGTAAGACAGAGAAAGAGAAAAAGAAAAAGACAAAAAGTCACGTAAAAGACAGAAAAGAAAGAAACGGAAAGACAGAAAGTCCCGTAAGAATAAAGAATAACAGAAAGAATAAAGAAAAACGGAAAGACAGAAAGTCCCGTAAGAATAAAGAATAACAGAAAGAATAAAGAAAAACAGAAGTACACGGAAAGACAGAAAGTCCCGTGAGAATAAAGAATAACAGAAAGATAGAAAAAAGGGAGAGCTAAAGCAGCCAAAGCTGAGAAACAGAAAAAACTAAGAAACAGAAAAGTTAAGAAAAACAGAAGTAAAAAACAAGAGTATAAAAGGCCCAGAGTGGCAGAACTAAACACAAAGAGCGGGTGGGCCAGCCTGAGGAAGGCCACATTGAGCCGAAACGTCGCGAAGGCCCACCGCAGTGCACTACACCCGCTTAAGGGTAATTTTTTGAACAGGGGGCACCAATACCGGTCCCAGTGATGGACCGTGCACTTAGGTTCCGGCATAGCCGGGCCTAGTCTTTCCCCACACCCTAACCAGCCTGTGCCTCCTGGGATTGGTGGTGCCCCTGCCCATTGCCTCTCTCCCTCATTCTGGGGAGCCCCCCACCCACTACCCTGTCCTAACCCTAACCCCTTTGCCCCCCTCCCCCCTCCCCTTCAAGCCCTAACCCTAAGGGAAACTTAAAAGCCTACATAAGGAAAAAGAAGCCTACATAAGGAGTAAAAAGCCAAGAAAGAGCAGAAATAAAAGGAAAGGATTTATAAGAAGGGGGTGCCATAAAAGAAAAACGAAATATACAGAACATAGGACGGGATGTCTAAAGAGAAGGGGGTGCCATTTACAGAAATATGAGAAAGTCACGTAAGACAGAGAAAGAGAAAAAGAAAAAGACAAAAAGTCACGTAAAAGACAGAAAAGAAAGAAACGGAAAGACAGAAAGTCCCGTAAGAATAAAGAATAACAGAAAGAATAAAGAAAAACGGAAAGACAGAAAGTCCCGTAAGAATAAAGAATAACAGAAAGAATAAAGAAAAAACAGAAGTACACGGAAAGACAGAAAGTCCCGTGAGAATAAAGAATAACAGAAAGATAGAAAAAAGGGAGAGCTAAAGCAGCCAAAGCTGAGAAACAGAAAAAACTAAGAAACAGAAAAGTTAAGAAAAACAGAAGTAAAAAACAAGAGTATAAAAGGCCCAGAGTGGCAGAACTAAACACAAAGAGCGGGTGGGCCAGCCTGAGGAAGGCCACATTGAGCCGAAACGTCGCGAAGGCCCACCGCAGTGCACTACACCCGCTTAAGGGTAATTTTTTGAACAGGGGGCACCAATACCGGTCCCAGGTGATGGACCGTGCACTTAGGTTCCGGCATAGCCGGGCCTAGTCTTTCCCCACACCCTAACCAGCCTGTGCCTCCTGGGATTGGTGGTGCCCCTGCCCATTGCCTCTCTCCCTCATTCTGGGGAGCCCCCCACCCACTACCCTGTCCTAACCCTAACCCCTTTGCCCCCCTCCCCCCTCCCCTTCAAGCCCTAACCCTAAGGGAAACTTAAAAGCCTACATAAGGAAAAAGAAGCCTACATAAGGAGTAAAAAGCCAAGAAAGAGCAGAAATAAAAGGAAAGGATTTATAAGAAGGGGGTGCCATAAAAGAAAAACGAAATATACAGAACATAGGACGGGATGTCTAAAGAGAAGGGGGTGCCATTTACAGAAATATGAGAAAGTCACGTAAGACAGAGAAAGAGAAAAAGAAAAAGACAAAAAGTCACGTAAAAGACAGAAAAGAAAGAAACGGAAAGACAGAAAGTCCCGTAAGAATAAAGAATAACAGAAAGAATAAAGAAAAAACGGAAAGACAGAAAGTCCCGTAAGAATAAAGAATAACAGAAAGAATAAAGAAAAACAGAAGTACACGGAAAGACAGAAAGTCCCGTGAGAATAAAGAATAACAGAAAGATAGAAAAAAGGGAGAGCTAAAGCAGCCAAAGCTGAGAAACAGAAAAAAACTAAGAAACAGAAAAGTTAAGAAAAACAGAAGTAAAAAACAAGAGTATAAAAGGCCCAGAGTGGCAGAACTAAACACAAAGAGCGGGTGGGCCAGCCTGAGGAAGGCCACATTGAGCCGAAACGTCGCGAAGGCCCACCGCAGTGCACTACACCCGCTTAAGGGTAATTTTTTGAACAGGGGGCACCAATACCGGTCCCAGTGATGGACCGTGCACTTAGGTTCCGGCATAGCCGGGCCTAGTCTTTCCCCACACCCTAACCAGCCTGTGCCTCCTGGGATTGGTGGTGCCCCTGCCCCATTGCCTCTCTCCCTCATTCTGGGGAGCCCCCCACCCACTACCCTGTCCTAACCCTAACCCCTTTGCCCCCCTCCCCCCTCCCCTTCAAGCCCTAACCCTAAGGGAAACTTAAAAGCCTACATAAGGAAAAAGAAGCCTACATAAGGAGTAAAAAGCCAAGAAAGAGCAGAAATAAAAGGAAAGGATTTATAAGAAGGGGGTGCCATAAAAGAAAAACGAAATATACAGAACATAGGACGGGATGTCTAAAGAGAAGGGGGTGCCATTTACAGAAATATGAGAAAGTCACGTAAGACAGAGAAAGAGAAAAAGAAAAAGACAAAAAGTCACGTAAAGACAGAAAAGAAAGAAACGGAAAGACAGAAAGTCCCGTAAGAATAAAGAATAACAGAAAGAATAAAGAAAAACGGAAAGACAGAAAGTCCCGTAAGAATAAAGAATAACAGAAAGAATAAAGAAAAACAGAAGTACACCGGAAAGACAGAAAGTCCCGTGAGAATAAAGAATAACAGAAAGATAGAAAAAAGGGAGAGCTAAAGCAGCCAAAGCTGAGAAACAGAAAAAACTAAGAAACAGAAAAGTTAAGAAAAACAGAAGTAAAAAACAAGAGTATAAAAGGCCCAGAGTGGCAGAACTAAACACAAAGAGCGGGTGGGCCAGCCTGAGGAAGGCCACATTGAGCCGAAACGTCGCGAAGGCCCACCGCAGTGCACTACACCCGCTTAAGGGTAATTTTTTGAACAGGGGGCACCAATACCGGTCCCAGTGATGGACCGTGCACTTAGGTTCCGGCATAGCCGGGCCTAGTCTTTCCCCACACCCTAACCAGCCTGTGCCTCCTGGGATTGGTGGTGCCCCTGCCCATTGCCTCTCTCCCTCATTCTGGGGAGCCCCCCACCCACTACCCTGTCCTAACCCTAACCCCTTTGCCCCCCTCCCCCCTCCCCTTCAAGCCCTAACCCTAAGGGAAACTTAAAAGCCTACATAAGGAAAAAGAAGCCTACATAAGGAGTAAAAAGCCAAGAAAGAGCAGAAATAAAAGGAAAGGATTTATAAGAAGGGGGTGCCATAAAAGAAAAACGAAATATACAGAACATAGGACGGGATGTCTAAAGAGAAGGGGGTGCCATTTACAGAAATATGAGAAAGTCACGTAAGACAGAGAAAGAGAAAAAGAAAAAGACAAAAAGTCACGTAAAAGACAGAAAAGAAAGAAACGGAAAGACAGAAAGTCCCGTAAGAATAAAGAATAACAGAAAGAATAAAGAAAAACGGAAAGACAGAAAGTCCCGTAAGAATAAAGAATAACAGAAAGAATAAAGAAAAACAGAAGTACACGGAAAGACAGAAAGTCCCGTGAGAATAAAGAATAACAGAAAGATAGAAAAAGGGAGAGCTAAAGCAGCCAAAGCTGAGAAACAGAAAAAACTAAGAAACAGAAAAGTTAAGAAAAACAGAAGTAAAAAACAAGAGTATAAAAGGCCCAGAGTGGCAGAACTAAACACAAAGAGCGGGTGGGCCAGCCTGAGGAAGGCCACATTGAGCCGAAACGTCGCGAAGGCCCACCGCAGTGCACTACACCCGCTTAAGGGTAATTTTTTTGAACAGGGGGCACCAATACCGGTCCCAGTGATGGACCGTGCACTTAGGTTCCGGCATAGCCGGGCCTAGTCTTTCCCCACACCCTAACCAGCCTGTGCCTCCTGGGATTGGTGGTGCCCCTGCCCATTGCCTCTCTCCCTCATTCTGGGGAGCCCCCCACCCACTACCCTGTCCTAACCCTAACCCCTTTGCCCCCCTCCCCCCTCCCCTTCAAGCCCTAACCCTAAGGGAAACTTAAAAGCCTACATAAGGAAAAAGAAGCCTACATAAGGAGTAAAAAGCCAAGAAAGAGCAGAAATAAAAGGAAAGGATTTATAAGAAGGGGGTGCCATAAAAGAAAAACGAAATATACAGAACATAGGACGGGATGTCTAAAGAGAAGGGGGTGCCATTTACAGAAATATGAGAAAGTCACGTAAGACAGAGAAAGAGAAAAAGAAAAAGACAAAAAGTCACGTAAAAGACAGAAAAGAAAGAAACGGAAAGACAGAAAGTCCCGTAAGAATAAAGAATAACAGAAAGAATAAAGAAAAACGGAAAGACAGAAAGTCCCGTAAGAATAAAGAATAACAGAAAGAATAAAGAAAAACAGAAGTACACGGAAAGACAGAAAGTCCCGTGAGAATAAAGAATAACAGAAAGATAGAAAAAAAGGGAGAGCTAAAGCAGCCAAAGCTGAGAAACAGAAAAAACTAAGAAACAGAAAAGTTAAGAAAAACAGAAGTAAAAAACAAGAGTATAAAAGGCCCAGAGTGGCAGAACTAAACACAAAGAGCGGGTGGGCCAGCCTGAGGAAGGCCACATTGAGCCGAAACGTCGCGAAGGCCCACCGCAGTGCACTACACCCGCTTAAGGGTAATTTTTTGAACAGGGGGCACCAATACCGGTCCCAGTGATGGACCGTGCACTTAGGTTCCGGCATAGCCGGGCCTAGTCTTTCCCCACACCCTAACCAGCCTGTGCCTCCTGGGATTGGTGGTGCCCCTGCCCATTGCCTCTCTCCCTCATTCTGGGGAGCCCCCCACCCACTACCCTGTCCTAACCCTAACCCCTTTGCCCCCCTCCCCCTCCCCTTCAAGCCCTAACCCTAAGGGAAACTTAAAAGCCTACATAAGGAAAAAGAAGCCTACATAAGGAGTAAAAAGCCAAGAAAGAGCAGAAATAAAAGGAAAGGATTTATAAGAAGGGGGTGCCATAAAAGAAAAACGAAATATACAGAACATAGGACGGGATGTCTAAAGAGAAGGGGGTGCCATTTACAGAAATATGAGAAAGTCACGTAAGACAGAGAAAGAGAAAAAGAAAAAGACAAAAAGTCACGTAAAAGACAGAAAAGAAAGAAACGGAAAGACAGAAAGTCCCGTAAGAATAAAGAATAACAGAAAGAATAAAGAAAAACGGAAAGACAGAAAGTCCCGTAAGAATAAAGAATAACAGAAAGAATAAAGAAAAACAGAAGTACACGGAAAGACAGAAAGTCCCGTGAGAATAAAGAATAACAGAAAGATAGAAAAAAGGGAGAGCTAAAGCAGCCAAAGCTGAGAAACAGAAAAAACTAAGAAACAGAAAAGTTAAGAAAACAGAAGTAAAAAACAAGAGTATAAAAGGCCCAGAGTGGCAGAACTAAACACAAAGAGCGGGTGGGCCAGCCTGAGGAAGGCCACATTGAGCCGAAACGTCGCGAAGGCCCACCGCAGTGCACTACACCCGCTTAAGGGTAATTTTTTGAACAGGGGGCACCAATACCGGTCCCAGTGATGGACCGTGCACTTAGGTTCCGGCATAGCCGGGCCTAGTCTTTCCCCACACCCTAACCAGCCTGTGCCTCCTGGGATTGGTGGTGCCCCTGCCC
>NC_140614.1:33960578-33988078 GCF_057381915.1 Diplotaxodon limnothrissa
TTTACATACACAGGTAGAGGACTGGATGGCGCGGAAAGCAGTAGCTGATGGTGTTGAGCTGAGTGGTAACTTGAAGATAACCAGCCAGGAAGAACAAGTAAGTCATTCATTCTCAGCAGCGACTCTCTTCTTGCTCTATAGGCACCTTGTGAATTGATTTTATGAGATATTTAACATTGATTCCTTTTTTTCTCTGCAGTTGTTGGACTGCTATTTTAGGAACATCCGTCCAGTGTCCTTGCAAAATCAAATTGCTGGCAGCGATGACAGGGGCAAGTTCTTCCTAGGAGAATGTGGGGTCCCACTGTCCAACCCATCATTAGATGTAAAACGCCTGAAAGCGAGGTGAGTGCTTGACCTAACTGGATCAATAGCATATTAAGAAAGATTTGTTTCTTTGATCTGACAGAGAAACCCTAACCCTGGACTCATAACAGTCAGCCACATATGTTGCTGTATGTCAGAGATGTTCGCCCCTTGTATTTTGGTTTTTTCATCTCTCTTGGCTCTAATTAATTTGCATGCATTAAAAACCACAGATACCTGAGCACTGAACCTGGGGATGCTATGGCTGAGTCAGCATCAAGCTCAGTAGGAGGACTACCGACACCAGGACAGGCCAGGTACACTTTTTTTTAAAAATATCACACACTACCACAAGTCAACCTGTGTTACACGTTTCCACATTTAAAAACTTTTGATGGATTTGATGCATCCCCTCCTCTACACCTTTCATGTAGCACATCATCTACGCACCTGCCACTCCAAGAATGGGATGCCTTCCTGCAGGCCTTCCCGGTCACGCTGACTGGAGAGCCACCATCCAAACGGCAGTGTGTACAGGCTGGCTTTCTACAGCACAGACACCACTACAAGAAATGGAGGGATATTCAGCTGAAGAACAGAGTTGGGTACATTCTCGGTAAGGCCTGGGCATGTCATGTTAATGGAGCTGCTTCTGTTGCATTGCTTTGTTTGTTTTGTATGTATTTCAGAATGAAAATACTTTAATAATCTCTAAGAAAATTATGTGGAAATACACTTGTGTAGAGACAATAGCAGTAACAGTCTGAACTAATTAAATAATACAATACATGTAAGTTCAACCGACTCAATGTTGTACACCCAAATATACACAGATAGCTCAATTATAAATATATGGAATATTTTAAGGTACAAATACGTGATTGACTAAAATGCATATGGTTGATTTTTCATTTTTAAGCCGCAATAATCACTTGCATTATTTCTTGTACATCGCTTTGTGACCACTTCATTTAGGTCAGTCAGTTGGCAGAAGAGGAAACCCACCTCAGCCTGCACGTGTGCAGATGGCTTTGGACAAGGAGAAATGGGACACCAACAAGCCCACTGTCAATGCCATCTTGCAGGCCTGGGTTGCTCCGCAGCCCAGTATGCAAGACAACCAGTCCCTCATGTCTTCGATTGCAGAGCAGAAGTGGAAGGGCCTGGCTTTGCAAGACTTCGGGGAACGGAAGGGCAAAGGTAAAATGCACACAACATTTAGACAAATTGCAAGTGAACGTTTCTAAGAGCCCTGTCATGACCGATGGTCTCTTTCAACTTACAGGTGTGATCGCACTTATGCCTTTCCACAAAGGGGATATAGTGTGCGATTACCACGGGACATATATCACTGAAGCAGAAGGGAAACGGAGGCCCCAGTCGGGGTATCTGTTCTTCTTCAGGGACGAGTGTGACCGAGGGATGTGCATCGATGCCACTGCATTCCCCTGTGCCTGTCATCCCGACATTGACACCTATGGGAGGCGAATGAACCATTCCCGGAAAAATCCAAACACCAAGCCACAGAAGTTTACAATGAACTTCCCTGCAGGACCTCAGGAGACAATACTTTTCATTGCCCTGAAGGACATCGCAGTTGGTGAGGAGGTATTATGGGACTACGGGGTAACTCGGAAATCTTATGGTGGTGAAGGGGAAGACTTGGAGTGGCTGGACAGCTGACTTTCATTTTATCTGTTCTTTTCCTCTTCTCTTTGCATGGGCTTTTTTTATGTAGTGATTTTATTCTAAAAAAACACAGATGTTTTTACATTGTCTTGCATGTAATTTAAATGTGGTTTGAGGGTTTTTTGTTTTGTTTTAATTTACGTATTGAAATAAAGTGTGATGTTTCCAAATTTAACTCTGCTTCATATTGTATTATTTACGTTCACCGTTTCGTGTTTTATTGTGAAAGTCTTGTGTTTCCATGTTCAGGTGTCTGGTTTTGCTTCCACTGTGGCTCCATTTTAATTTCTCATTTGTGTTCCCCGCGTCTTGACGCCTCCTGAAGAGCATGAGGATTAACATAGCCAAGGCAATTATGAAACACGTCAGGTTTACAGATGAATAATAACAATAATAATAATAAATGTGAGATACTAGCTCTACATGAGTGTCTCCTGCAGTTAATATGTAATACACAGATGAAAGATGAGGTGAGATATCTAGGCATTATCTCTTGTCATTTGCAAAGATTAACTACTAACAGAAAATAAGAATATCTCAATAATAGACTTAGAATTTTCTATTCTAACCCTAATTTTAAACAGGTGCCTGCAGATTTTTTGGGAGAATTTGGACAGTCTGTCTGACATCTGCATTTGCTCATATTTGTTTAACAGCCCGGGTCTGCGCTCAGGTGTCGCACTTTGGATAAATAAGAGCCGCTAAGTCTGACGTGAAAGTCATTTCTCAGTAGTCAAGTACGCGAGTCCGTACAGCGCAATCGTTTGAAAGTGTACTTGATGACATTTCTGTTAGAGTTTTTACTGCCACCCCCTCTTAATTTAAATATGAACAGAAATTACACAGATAATTAAAAAATGTATTTTAAGCACGTTGGGACCATTAGCTTACATGTTTTCAGTTTTATTTGTCATATGCAAGTTAGCACAGGGTCAACATTGCAATGAAATGTGTTTGACGAGCAGCAGTCACTCAGCAGCATGATACAGTAGGAGAAAATATAAGAAAATAAAATAATAAGAAAAAATAAAAATAGTAAGGAGCAAAATATTAGAGAGACATGGTAAAAGAGAAAAGATGACTAAATATATATTTATCTATAAATATAAATATATGTACACTAGTGATTAACCCTTCTGAGGCCCTGGGACCATTTTTGTACATTTTAGTTTTTCAGTTACAAGCCATTTGCACTGTTGAATGGAATATAGCCAAATTCTCTAAAAAAAAAGTTTGGCATAATTTCATTTCAAAATTCAAGTCTGACTTCCTTAAATTAGCTTCAGTGGCTAAGCTAACAATACACATCCTCTTAGAGCCCTGGGGACCATTTTTGGCCCATTGACTTCCATTATAAACGCTATTTTTCACTGCAGAATTATTACCGTTAATGTCTTGGTGATTACTCATGTCTCCGTCTCGTTTTGGTCTATGAGCCTTAGAGTTGTAATTTTTTTATTTGTCCACCGGGTGGCGCCCTTGCTCCACATTTGATCCCTGCTGGAAAACAGCGGGCTGCTTGGATAGACCTGCGGGAAACGAAGCCTCATTTCCGGCGTGCAGCAGCGGCTGCTGATCGGGCGGGACCATTTTTCGGTCCCTAGGACCGTTAGAGGGTGCTTTTTTTTTTTAGTCAACAGGAAATGACGTATTTGTTGTCACGTGGTATCGGACGTGTGGGCTGGAAAAAGCAGTCCCCGGTGATCGTGCCCCGGTGATCGTCGCGACTTACCCCGGCAACATGCACTTATTTCGGCCTAGAGGAGGAGCATTTGCCGCCTGGAGACCATTTTCTGGTCCTGAAAAAAAAAATAAAAGGCGATCGAAATGACTGTTGGTGCCAAACTTTAGTCCATCTAAAGGCCTAATTATAATAACAATTGAATATTACCTCAAATGTTTTTTTTGGAAAATATTCAAGTTTTATGTTTTTTGGGGCAAAAAAGCAGTGCGCTCATGTGACGAAACCGGGATATAAAGGGTTAAAATCCGCGAAATGTAATTAAAACTTGACATGAATATTTCAAGGAGAAGTAGGTCTAAAAGATTGGCTAATTTAAAGTGGAATAAAATATTAATATATAAATTTTTTATAGCACTTTTTTGGGCGTGGTCGATTAGGACCGATAGTGTGTGCATTTTATGAAATGCGCTCCTGCAAAAAAAATAAAAGGCGATCGAAATGACTGTTGGTGCCAATCTTTGCTCCATCTAAAGGCCTAATTATAATAACAAACAAATATTACTTCAAATGTTTTTTTTGGAAAATATTTAGTTTTTTGTTTTTTGGGGCTAAAAAAACAGGGCGCTCATGTAATAAAACTGGGATTTAAAGGGTTAAAACAATGAAAATATAATTAAAACTTTATATGAATATTTCAGGGAGAAGTAGTTTTAAAAGACTGACCAATTTAAAGTGGAAAAAAATATGAATATATAATCTTTTTATTGCACTTTTGGGGCGGGACCATTTTTGGTCCCCAGGGCTCTAAAGGGATGCATTTTTAAGGGCCAGCGAAGAGTTAAATAAGAAAATCTTGAAAAGAAATATGACGGGAGGGCAGATGGGATATTGCACAGGAATGAGCAGCAGAAAATTACAGTATTGCACTTTTAAATATAAATATCAATGACAATAACGTGGAGTGACCAGTGCAGATTAAACATTATATGTATTATGAAACAGGTGGTTTGGTGACAGTGGTCCAGGTAAATGCTACATGGACACCTGATCAGAGGACAAGGGCTTAAAAGGTGTCTGTGTGTCTGTATGTTTCTATAATTGTACATATGGAGGACAGATAGCTGCATCGATGTGTTGCTCATCAATGACCAGCAATTAAGGGAGAGATACCAAATGACAGTTTGTAAAAAGATGGCATTACATCCCAAGCCTCCACTGTCCCAGTAACAACAGATTACCATGGAGAATATGGTTTTCAGCTGAGATTTCAGAAGGGTGGTAAAGCAAAGATGAATACATAAATAAATAAATAAAAAATAAAAACAATAATGAAAATGTCATTCTGCCTAATTCAAAATTTCCTAAAACCATACTGGCTGATCAGTTACCGTACAGTGAGATACCGTTTTCTTACTCAAGTACATAAAGGTTGGCTAGATTATAAGAGCGAAAGGTGAACAGTGAAGCTGTTAGTATGTTACTTGAAATTATAAAAAATGGACTTTATAAAATAAATACCTAAAGGTTTTTCAGAAATTATTACATAGAATAACAAAGCCATACTTTTACATATACTGAAAACTAGGGCTGGGCCATATTATACCGTTCACGGTAATACCGGTATAATGTTAGGCTACGATAGGAAAATGAAATATCGCGATAGAATATGAGTAAAACGCGCATGCGCAGTGCCTTTGTTTTCATACGCACATGGCCGATTGTTGAGTGAAACAGATGAACCAGAATTGGTTTGTAAAAATGGTGCAACTTCAGTGATGTGGAACTGGTTTGGTGTTTGTCCGTCAGATACACGACAAAGCACATTTTTTTTGCAGAACATGCAAGCGGCCGTCGGACTAAGATGCCCTTAAATCTGGGAGTAATCTGGGTCCTAAACTCTTAGTGATGCTTCAGGTCAAACGAACACTGCAGCATCACTAAGAGTTAAAAACTGTCTAAATTCTTTCATCTTTAATAAAACGATCAGCATTGCTGCTTTACCAGGTGTAACTATGAAGTTTAACTTCCAGGCATCCATGAAAACAAAATGTATTACATTTACAGGCGATCGTGGCTCAAGAGTTGGGAGTTCGCCTTGTAATCGGAAGGTTGCCGGTTCGAGCCCCAGCTTGGACAGTCTCGGTCGTTGTGTCCTTGGGCAAGACACTTCACCTGTTGCCTACTGGTGGTGGTCAGAGGGCCTGGTGGCGCCAGTGTCCAGCAGCCTCGCCTCTGTCAGTGCGCCCCAGGGTGGCTGTGGCTACAATGTAGCTTACCATCACCAGTGTGTGAATGTGTGTGTGAATGGGTGGATGACTGGATATGTAAAGCGCTTTGGGGTCCTTAGGGACTAGAAAAGCGCTATATAAATACAGGCCATTTACCATTTAACGGAGTTAGAAGCTAGCAGGAAGCTAGCGGAAGTTAGCTCGCTAGTTTCGCTAGTTACCTAAGCATGATATAGCATGTTCTGACTGAGAGATTTCTGAAAAAAATCAAACGTACAGCTCTGCTATCACTTCCAACATAAATGAAGACAGGAAACTAAACAGCAGTGACGTTTGTAGGGTTACTGAAGTTGGGCTAGCTGGTATATAATGATGTGCTACGTGATCACTAGTGACACAGCTATGTTAGCATAACATAAACAGTGAAGCTGGAGGACGAACACTAACATTTTTCCACTTATAAAAGTTAACGTGAAGGTTCTTCATGGTTAGAGACAAATGCAATCGCATGGCAGGATGCTGTAAACGGACCAAACTTCAGTCAGGAGAACAACTGAGATAATCCATCCACAATACGAGGTTAGTCATTAATATACTGCAACAACATGGGAATAGAGCAGCTGCCAGAGAATTCAACATTAATGAATCAATGGTACAGAAGTGGAGGAAGCAAGAAGAATGAGTTTAATAAAGTTTGATTTATCTGACTGCTTTGTTTCGCTTAATGTGCCTTATAATCCCGTGCACCTTACGGTCCGAAAAATACGTACTGCACACTGCAGTTTAATGTTGCAAAGCACCTCTTTTTAACTTCAGTGGATATTATACATGGTTATGCTCAGGATATGTCAGCCCATTTCTACTGGAAATGCCTTTTGGTTAAACTTTCAGCAAGGAATTTGCATTTGCACTGTTACATTTTTATAAAGCTTTAATGTACATAAAAACCAGCTTCTTGTTTAAGTGAAAATAAATGGAAGGTTGTCTTTTTGCGCTAGTAATGTTGTGGAGTTGTATTTTGTCTCGCATCAATTATATCGTCAGTTATATCGTTATCGCAAATTTTCAAATATATATCGTGATAAATATTTTTGGCCATATCGCCCTGCTCTACTGAAAACAAAAAAAGCTTTATCTTAAATGTACATAGTATCAGGGTAGGGGAGCTTGAAAGGAGCATGAAGGGTTTATATTCTCGATTTATTGGTCCTTTCCCAGCGGAAGCAAAGTTAAATCCTGTTACCATTCAGCTGGTTCTGCCTATTAAGGTGAAGATGGATAATATTTTTCATGTCTCCCAGGTGAGGCGAGTTTGTGCAGAAATAAGTGTGTGTGTGTGTGTGTGTGTGACAGAGAGACAGACAGAGAGAGAGAGAGAAATCACCAAGCACTAAAATTCAAATTTTGCACTGCAGACCTCACAGTGTCTGTCTGTCTGTGTGTGTGTCTGTGTTTGTGACAGACAGAGAGAGAGAGAGTGACACTTGCTGTGTATTTAAAAAACAAACGAAAGACAATGACAGACGCAGAAAATTTAACTTTTTTTTTTTCATTTTCTCTCACAAATGTTTACAAAAATAACATACATTATTTTCATCTCAACAATGATTTTTTAACAGAACATGATGTCAAAAACAGAATTATCAGATATATTTACAAAGCGAACATTTATTGTTTGATTACAAGAATTACGTTTTCAAAGCAAACAAGGTAAAATTAACAATTTTGGAAACATGTTTACAACCGTAACATGGCATCACACTCGTGTAACATGGGGAAAAAAATCAAAACTTAGTTTAAAAAAAAAAGACAATAAGTTTTTCATCACACCATAACTTGAAAAAGCACTGGATTGGTGAATTCTGTAACACCAATTCTTTATTTGTCCAACATTGACACCAAGTGCAGTCTTTTCTTGACAAATGCCTGGTAAGACCGGGCAGACAAGCCTGCAGCCTTGCAATCCCGCACATACTGTGCATATGCATTCTTTACCCTGACTGAAGGGTCCGTGTTCACAAAGCCTATCTCTATGTCTGACCAACGCCTGCTGACATTGGCAGGGATGAACACTGCGCTTGTGCTCACAACCTGAGGCTCTTCATCCTCCAGCAGGACGGGAAGTTCCACATGATCAAGCTCCAGTTGCAGTGTTGGAGGCTTCTTCTTTGGATGCACTGGCTGGATCACCATACGATATGGGATGTCGTAGTACAGTTTGTACAGGGTGAATCCAAACGTACGCTGACATGGAGATGTAGACAGAATCTTACATTTCTGAAGGTCCGCTTGACTGACCTTTAGCTCGAGTAGCAGATCCTTGATTTTCTCAAAAGATACGAAATCCCGGTTCATCAGGAGGCCAACTGAACTCACCAGAACGAGAATTTTCTTCTGAGTTTCAGGATCGATCTGTTTTGGAAGCCTTTTCAGTACATCGACCAACCATGGCATGCCATGTTCCTTGTATCTGTCAAGATTCCGGGCATAGCAAAGCGAACGTCGCTCCATCTCCATTGCAATATCTCCAACCATGGCTGATGACTGTGCCTCCACTGAAGGCTGTTGGTCATCGTTGTGGACTTCAACAAAGTCAACGAAGTTCCAAGTTGCCTTACGGGTTCCCCGGAGATCACGAAATTTCAAGTCGGGGAACCACCTGATCTTCATTTCAACGAAGCCAGCCTTCAGGCATTCTTGAACATCTTTGCCACAATCTTCAATGAGCACCCTGGCCCTGGAGAAGGTGAAAGGTGTTGGAAAAGAGTCCCTTATGGCGAGGTTCTCAACCAATGCGGAAAGGTTGACGTGTCCCTTCAAATTCTCAGGGCACTTGGCTCCCTGGAGCGCAGCGACGGGGATCTCTTCATTTCGCCGAAAAATATCTTGCAGCAGAAGGAGGAGAAGTGAGGGACCAACTATGGCAGGCTCACACCCCATGTTACATGTGAGGGAAAACACCCTGCGAACTCGAAGAACCTGTAGGGGATCCTTGGTCCAGTGTAACAAAGGGGGAGGTGTGTCCTCAATTGCTGGCCCAGTTGCAGGGCCAAGCGCCATGAAGCCCCGGACATGTGTGGCACTGAATTCATGCCGAGAACTTGTGCCCAGGGCAGAGGAATACACAATGTCAACGTTAGACAAGGGGTGTCCATGGAATGCCTCTTCTAGTGCTATTTCTAGCTGAAAGGCTCTCCACGTGGGCAGAAACCCACCTTTGCCCTCGTGCTGTTGGCCCAGCTGCCAGAGCTCCTCAACCATGTGGGTTAGACACTGCGAAAGGACAGACTGGAGGCTTAACTCTTCCTCCTTCCATTGGAAAGGTACGAGCATTGGGACGTTCTCCAATAACCTTTGGATATTAGGAATCCGGAAGAAAGAGTGAGCAGGAATGGGTTCCTTCAGTACTCCTAAATGCTCTTCATCCAGCCCCTGGACCATCTCAATGCGCAAGGGGTAGTTGCATTTGGACTTGATGGCAAGGTCCTGCATGTGGACGTAGTAATCCTCCGCACGTGTGTGAATAGCTTTCTGGTAGTTGGGGTGGCTCAGCCCACAATTCACTATCAACCCACTTACTGGGTGTCGGAAGGTTGATTGATAGTGGGTGTGTGGACTGGACACGTAAAACTGCCAAAAGGTGACAAACGGCAGACTGGCAATTTTAGCCAAAGCTGGAGCAACATCCAGCTCATGTTGATCCAGCACTGTCTGAAAGTTTGCACACTCGTGCATGGACATGGCGGTGAAAAGTGTTGCTCTTGGCCCAACCAACAACTGTAAACCAGCTCTAGACCAAAAAAATTGGGTGTTGGTGTCATCTGGAATCACATTGCACGCCACATGCAGAGAACACCGAACGATATTCTGGAAATCTGTGATTTTGGATAAAATGAGTGGTTCATGTGACTTTTGGCCAAACTTGTAAACAAAAAAATGGAGATCCAATGTCGGATGTTCAAGCAACAAATCCTTGGACTGATCAATAGTACAAAGCACGAACTCTTGATCCTGAGGTAGGACATTCATGTACCCTTTGTTCTGCAGGACTGTCTTCTGTACAGAGGGTCGATCAAGATCTCCCACTGGGAGGGTTCTAAGACTCTTCACAAAGTTGACCATCATACCATTGATGAGTTCAATGGTTTCTGTGAGAAAATATCCCGGGGACTGACAGGCTTTGTCCACCTTAACAAGGGATCTGGGAATTGCAACAACATGCAATTTATAACCTTCGTCCAGCTCAATAAGGTCGATGCCTCGAACCTTGTGTAGCACTTCCAGGCCTTGAATGGAAAACTTGGTGAGATCCAAATGTTTCTTGATTAAATGCCAAGAATTGCGCAGTTGTTGGATCCGGTACAGAGAAAGGTTGAACTTTGAAAACAACAGCTTCAACCTTTCCAGGAATTTCAGTTCGATAACGATGCCATCGAAATCAAACTGAGCATCTAGTTGCTCATGAGCATTGTCAATAGTACTGGCCTGCAGAGGAATGAGGATCTCTGGGTCAGTAAGGAAATCTGAAACACTGGAGGAACTCAAAAATGCTGTGGCCAAACCATCCATGTTCTCCCTAGCAACATCCTCCATGGCTGGTGGAATCTGGTAAGTAAAAAGAAAAAAATTGGGTAAGTACACACAATAAAATCAGGTAACACACACACAGCAGGTAAGTGCATACACACACACACACACACACACACACACACACACACACACACACACACAAACAGCAGGTAAGTGCACTGTGTTGTGGTTTGCAGTGTTTTGTGTTGTTTTCACTTTAAATTTGTAAAAGGAAAAAGCTGAAAATTTAAATAGTTAAAAGTTTAATTGTGAATAGTTGATTTTTTTTTATATGATTTGTTTATTACATTTTATGTAGAGTGAATAAATAAGAGTATATTTACGGTGGCCCCTAGAGACAAAGCACATACAAACTTCAAATCACGTACGAACGCTGAAGCATGTACAAACTCCAAAACACGTAAAAACTCCAAAACACGTGAAAACACGTAAAAACTCAGAAGCACATAAAAACTCAAAACACGTACAAAAGACAACAGAAGTTGAATAAATAAGAGTATATTTACGGTGGCCCCTAGAGACAAAGCACATACAAACTTCAAATCACGTACGAACGCTGAAGCATGTACAAACTCCAAAACACGTAAAAACTCCAAAACACGTACAAAAGACAACAGAAGTTGAATAAATAAGAGTATATTTACGGTGGCCCCTAGAGACAAAGCACATACAAACTTCAAATCACGTACGAACGCTGAAGCATGTACAAACTCCAAAACACGTAAAAACTCCAAAACACGTGAAAACACGTAAAAACTCAGAAGCACATAAAAACTCAAAACACGTACAAAAGACAACAGAAGTTGAATAAATAAGAGTATATTTACGGTGGCCCCTAGAGACAAAGCACATACAAACTTCAAATCACGTACGAACGCTGAAGCATGTACAAACTCCAAAACACGTAAAAACTCCAAAACACGTACAAAAGACAACAGAAGTTGAATAAATAAGAGTATATTTACGGTGGCCCCTAGAGACAAAGCACATACAAACTTCAAATCACGTACGAACGCTGAAGCATGTACAAACTCCAAAACACGTGAAAACACGTAAAAACTCAGAAGCAGGTAAAAACTCAGAAGGACATAAAAACTCAAAACACGTACAAAAGACAACAGAAGTGCTCCAGGATAGCCGGAAAACCCATCACTAACACACACACAGCAGGTAAGTGCACGCACACACACACACACACACCAAAAATTACTGAACTTACCTTAAGGTCCAAAGAAGATAAATCCCCAATGAAGAGAGCTGTTGATGGTCTGAATGTTAGGTCCAAAATGAGTGAACTGAGAGGTGTTGCCCTTTTATAGGTGGTGTTTCTCAATGTAGAAATAAGTTTTGAGGTTTACTTCTTTTTTCAAAAAGTTATTGACAAGAAGAACTTTAATGTCTAAAATTACACAAACACGAAATTTGTCTGTGGGACCATTTTTGGTCATTTGCATTTTTCAATTCCAAGTAGGGTTGCCAACTCCCTGAAAAATAAATAAGGGACACCTCGTGGCCCAATTGTCTTCACCCTTCCCTGTGTGGTGAATTTTTTTAGCTCTTTTTTTGTGTGTGACATTATTTTTTTAACCATTTGACTTGAAGTTCATTTAAGTAGATGCATATTCTTTGTGATATGAACACATGGGAAACAAATGATAATTTATCCATTTATTTTTAACGCAAAATGATAACATTAACACAATAAAATAGGTATCTTTCCTAAACGAAAGACTGGTACGCTTCACTTTTTGTGCAAAATGACAAAATTAACACAAAGAACTCTGTCCTGCTTAAACTAAAATTATATAAATTAATAGAAAACAATAGAAAGAAAAACATTATTGTAACAGTGCACATTTAGTGCAATTAGAAAAGTGCAAAAAAAAAAGTCTGTGGAACACCTGTAAACACAACATTTGTGCCTCAAAGGCCTTGACTGTAGCTGAAAGTTGAAGTAAAAAAAACCCAACAAACTCATGAACTCAAGCTCAATGCTACATTATGTGGAAACAGACTACTTTTTCCATTTGTGTTTTTTTTTTAGCTCTTGCTGCAGTTAGGAGTTGTTTGTCGTTCAGGATTGCAGAGTAAAACTCTGAGCAAGACATGGGATGCTGAGTACAAAGGATACAACAGCCTGCATATTGGGGAGGTCAGCTGCCTGAAGAATTTCCATCCACTTCTCTGCTGTTCCCTTGGACTGCCACTTTTCCTTCTCCTGATGTTCTATGAAGCGCATTGAGGCGACTTTTGTTGTGATTTGGCGCTATATAAATAAAATTGAATTGAATTGAATTGAATTGAATTCTTTGGTGAGGTGCTTCAGGAGGCTGGTTGCAGTGACACACTCTTCATAAAGCTCAGCCATAGAGATGTTTAACCTGCCAATAGAGATGAGAAGTTGACATAAATCCTAAGTGGTACATAGAACATTTACAGTGGTAAATAAATGGAAAAAATGTATTGTATATGTTTATAACGTTGTATAGCATTTAAACAATACAATAAGTATAGTTTATTTATTATGTATTTATCCATCATTATATTAAGTATATGAACTCCTTGAATTTGTAAAACAGTGTATAAAAGATTGCATGCGTGTGTATATACACTACAAACAAAGTTAATGATTATGGTTTTATTTATATATGTTATCTATCAATTGTATTTGTTTATTTTTAACCATCAATACTATTAAAACATGGTTTATCATTTCACTGGCAAATGTTTTCTTCTTACCTGCCAGCCAGGTCAAGTCAAGTCGGCGTTATTGTCACTTCAACCATATACAGTTTAACAGTACACAGTGAGGCTAAACAAGGTGAAGCCGTTCAATGATCTTCTCCATGTCATCAAAGGAAATCTTCACAGATGCTAGAGAGATGGGCTGCCGGTGGAAATACCAGTTTTCTTCTGAAAAGTCAAACCGCTTCCGGACATAACTGATGGCAGTGTCTAGGAAGGCTGTAAACTCCTGCCTGGCACCATCAGCATCAGATGGCGAGAGACGCTGGAGCTTTTGTCTTGTTAGGTACCCGTAGAACCCATTATCTCTTCTCTGAAAAAGTCTTTTCAGGAAACACTCCATGATGGAATAGAGGTCAACAGACGTGGTTACATTCTTCTCCAGTTTTTTCACCACTTCTTCAAACAGACACATGACATTATTACAGAAGAGGAGGTAGACTTCCACAATGTCTGCCTCTCCCTCAACTACAGCAGCATCTTCTGTCAACTTCAGCAATTCCTTCAGGTGCCTTGGACATTCCTCACCAATGCTGATGAGATATGACTTCAGTGGGTCCCAGTTCTGCAGCAGGCGGGTGATTGCAGGGTTGAGTGACAGCCATCTCGTCACAACATGGCGCAGGATATCATGGAATTCAATGTCACAAAATTCACAGAACTCTTTCAGGGACTCTCTCCTTTTGGCAGAGGTGGAAAAGAAGCTGTATATCTTGAGGACAATATTTTCCACATCAACAGAGAGCTTGTCCAGGACTTTTTTCACAGTGTTATTAATAATATGTGCATGGCAGTTGCCACGAAGGATCTCACTGTTGGTCTCTTTGAATTTTGTGAGGACTGAGTTGTGGATGCCATAATTTGCATTGTCAGCACTGAATGCAGAAACCTGATCTAAGGATAGCCCCACGTTTTCAAGAGAGCTTTGTATTATTTTTACTATTCCCTCTGCAGACTCATCTGGATTTTTACAAAATCCAATATCTTGTTGACAACTACAGCCTCTGGTGTAAAAAACTGCAAGGCCAAGGGGAAACATCTTCCGATTTCCCTTATTTGAAGCATCAGTGTGAAGAGAGAATGGTGAAGTTGCACCACTGTTCTATTTTTTGATCACCTCTTCTATTGCCTTTGGTGACACAACATCTGTGACAACTGCTTCAGCTTTCGTCCTCCCAAAGGACATCTTTTTGGCAATACTGGAGTCATTCAGCGTTCGTACATTCAGTTTGAGTGCACAGTCACCCGAGTTATAACTTAAACCGTGCTTTACAGTGTGGTAGACATGGGTCACCTCTGCAGCAGTCACCTATAAAATAGAAATATATATATATATTACAGTATATCTGTATAGTTTGTGTAGTTTATCAACTGACTTTAAAATATAAATTACGCATGCAACTTGTAAGAAATGGGTATGGTCATATATATGTATGTTTTCAATATAATGTGTATTCTTTATATATATTCAATTCAGTAGTATTTTATTAATCCCAGAGGGAAATTAGGTGTTGTTGCAGCTCAGACTAATCAAGTCTTCAAAGAGTTGTTGAAGACCACAATCACTGTGGGAAGGAAGGATCTCTGCCTTGCCTTGAAACTGAAGTCTCTTCTGTGTCAACTTATTCAGGCTTTGTGGCTTCAGTTGAGGTATTATTTCAGCTTTTCTAATGCTAATCAGCTGCTCCCGTTTGTAAACCCGCTTGTTCCCATGATTACGCATCATAACTCATAATCATTATTCATCTGTGTATTACTTTTATGTATTAGTCACCTATTCGTTGTAATCATCTATCCTTGCAGTTGTTTATTACACAAAACAAATTATATTATCAAATTTTGGCCCATTGAAATCCATTATAAACGCTATTTTTCACTGCCCAACCATTACCATTAATTTAAAAGTGATCTTTTCACGTTCACTGACGATTTGAGGTAGGGGCCTTAGAGTTGTGATTTTTTTATTAGTCCACCAGGTGGCGCCCTGTTTCTTCTCTTTTTCATTTTTGAGCATTGAACAAACTCAAGCCAAAAATTCAGGTTTTGAGCATGTCTTTCTGCTTTAAAAAGTGGGAAAAAAGAGTGGTGTTGTGTGTCACTATCGATGACCTTCATATTTTTAAACAATATAAAGGTCTTTATGCCTAAAAAAAAGAAAAAAAATACACAAACACACTTTCAATCTTAAAATGTATTCAAAAGCTTTCAAAAGTATTTTCTCTCAGACAGCCACACTGCAATACAAACAAATTAAATATAAAAGCATGGACCAAAAGCAAAATAGATTTTATTTTTACCTTCAAAATAATTTTTAAAATGCAGCTGCGTTGAATGACCTATGACCCGGAAGTAGTCGTTGATAGAAAGCTGAGCTAAACTGCTTTGGAAATAGACGTGCATTGAGCAGAAAATGGAGCTTCTGTCATCTCACACTGTCAATCGATCATGTAGAGACACCAATTATCTGCAAATTGTGAGCGAAGCGGAGATCGATGGGAACAGCCATTGGATGATAATACCTTTGCTCCTGAAGCGGCATATACAGGGCTGGACTCAGCGTGCGTGAAATTGTGCACAGTGAACATTCCGCTAACGCTTTCGGAGGTAAGTGCTCATCCATAAGCATTCTTACATTACCACTGAATTAGAGGGTTACGACAAAAGTAATGTTTTTAATAATGTTTTTAAATCTTAAGGCTGTCGCCTTAAGATTGACGTCACGACGACTTCCTTTCAGTCTATGTTGTTTACCTTTTTCTCGATAAGTTTTATGTCACCAAGGGCCTGTTCTTCGTACCGCGCTAAGTAAGTTAGCTGGATTAGATTGTTGACGATTTCGCGTGATCCTGGATCGTTCGGTTCCCCGAAGCCCATCCGGGACTTGCTGTCATAGCAACAGAGCCGTAAGCGTAAACCTGCTGGGGAGCAGGCTTACTTTATGTAAACAGGATTAGATCGCGGCCACGCAGGTATGTCCGCGTCATTCATACGAAAGCAACAGCGATATTCCACCACTGTTTCACCATAAATAAATAACATCAATGTAACTAAAGATAATGCAGCACTTGATCCTTTTATTGATTTCACACAGATACATACAGGTCATTCCCTAAAAAAGGGAAATGTACTATTAACATTCTATTACATGTATGTGATTATTACAGATGTAATTCATATTTCAGAGTAGTAATTGTAAATTACTTCGTGTAATCAAGATGAGAGACCACGGCTATAAAAGCGAAGGTGGATTTGGGAAGTCTGTCGCAGCCATGTCCTGTCCGTTTACGCGAGCAACCCATTGCGGAAGGTGCAAGATTGATAAGGAGAGTCCTCAGAATTCAGCGTATATTGCGGGACAGACAGGATCCTTTAGCTCAGCGCGACAGTGTGCTCATAGAGAGATATCGATTTTCCCGTGAGGGTATTATTCACTTAACCAACTTGTTGACGAGGGGGTGCAGGACCACCACCTGTCTTTTTTTTTTCCTCTGCCCTTTTCTTGGTTGCTGTTATGAACAAACAAACAGAGTATTCCAGGGTCTCTTTCCAAGAGACTAAAAGCAATATAAGTGATAAATATTACCATTCTGTAGAATATTCTTATATTTCACTTTTACTTGTTCCCATGTTCTAGTGGGTCCTGTTGTGGCTCTAATGTGAAAGGGGATATAATATAACATATTATAATATAATATAATGTAATATAATATTGGATAATATGGTGTGATATGATAAATCTACCCTACCGCCTACTGGTGTTGGCCAGAGGGGCCGATGGCGCAATATGGCAGCCTGGCTTCTGTCAGTCTGCCCCAGGGCAGCTGTGGCTACAACCGTAGCTGCCTCCACCAGTGTGTGAATGTGAGAGTGAATGAATAGTGGCATTGTAAAGCGCTTTGGGTGCCTTGAAAAGCGCTATATAAATCCACTCCATTATTATTGTTATTATTGAATTACTTACGAGTTTGATTTGTCAGCAACTTTCTGCCAGCCCTCTCTCCTTGCTTTTGCAGCCTTTGCAGTGTTCCCTTGCGTTTTAATTAAACTCTGAAACTCCTGAAATCCCTCACTCAAGAGTTCTTGCTCTGCTGCCGAAAAATACCGAGCGCGCTCCTTCGACATTTTCGCCGACCAATCAAAGGGTTGCCGATCAATGTTTCTACTATCGATGCGTAGCCCCTGTTGGGCCACCCAGTGATCTCACATTACTTCATCCAGCTATACTAATCGTCAACAACAGGTGTGTTCGGGGAACCGGAATAGCGAGCTCAGAGTTAGCGCGATGATTTGGTCTTGGATGTTTCATTTAATCTTGGATGTAGTAAGCGACGTACGAAGCACAGGGCCCAAGTCCCTTAGTTTTATAGTAAACGAGAGCAGATCGCTTCTAAACGTCGGTGATAAGGTTGCACATGTAATCTTGGACACTTATAAACCCGACCGAGCCTGCCCGCCTGCTGTTGTTACCCGCGGACAATGCGCTTATGGTAAATGGTAAATGGCCTGCATTTGTATAGCGCTTTTCCAGTCCATAGGACCCCAAAGCGCTTTACACAACATTCAGTCATTCAGTCATAATAATCTAATTATCCACAACTCTTGCACTTAATCTATAATAAAATGATGACAGAAAAATTTTATAGCCCTGCCTTTAGTAGCCTCACACAGCTCCTACTGTTTCCTCCTCATGTCCTTACCAGCCATGTCTGGACAATGTTATATCATGAGTAATATTATTTTTTAAAAATCCATCTAAATAAAACACACACATGCACACACAGTGACATTTTAGACCTTCTTCAGAATACTGTATATACTATGGGCATCACTGTGCTGATCCAGAATCCTTACATATTTATTTATTACTAGAGCTACAATAATAAAGCAATGAGGAGGGGGAAGTAATAAATATGAAATAATGTCATTATGATGATTCCATTTGTTTCACTATCCACTCTGTGGAGGGGGAAAGCTTATTACATGTTTAAACTGTAGAGATACAATAATTTTACTGCTGTAAAATCCAAATGTTGTCGTATTTAAAATATAAATCTAATATAATCTGCTTCTTAATGTATGTTCTTTAAAATGCAGCTTTTTAAAAAAATATATTATAATTATAATAATGCATAATTAAGTGAACATCCATATTAGATCGTTTTTTAGTGAAATATAATCCCTCCAGAAAGGCAGGAAAAGCCCGAAAACTTACTTTAAAACTAAATATGTTCCCTAAAACGGGGACAAAGCTACAGACCCATGACAGCCTTGCACAGGTAGCCAGCAGCTGTGACCAGCACTACCTGTGCAGTTAATACAAGGACAGGTAATGTTTGTCGCGCTGTTGCACACACAGCACGCTCATTTGTTTCAGTTCGTCAGTTGCAACAAGACAACTTACCAACGTGTACGTAATAAGCCAATACTCCTGGGTGCTACACACTACAGTGTACGCTGTACACCTACTTACTGGTTTTTGTCGCATCAGTCTGTGTCTCTGAGTTAACTTGTGTTTCTCCTACAGCTCCGGACCGCTAAAAATGCGCGTGCTATTTGTGAGCTCGTTCCCGGCTTGTAACCAGCGCGTTCTGCCGTCAAGGGCGATCATTGGTTAAATGTGATCATCTGACTGATGCAAGCCAGATTACTAGTTAAATATTATTGTTGAGGGGCACAGACAGGACTCCGCACACACGCACACACACACAAAAAAAAATTATTTTTTTTAAAAGTTGCCTCAACAAAAGGGCACTTTGGGCACCCATCAGGAAAGGGGCGGGTGCTCAAGCCCGTCTAGCCCCCCCCCCCCCCCCCTCCACGTGCCTGCTTCTGTCTGTGTTTGTGACAGAGAGAGAGAGAGAGAGAGAGAGAGTGACACTTGCTGTGTATTTAAGAAACAAACGCTCAAACAAACGAAAGAGAATGACAGACGCAGAAGGCGATTGTACTGTTTGTGGCAACAGACTACTCTTTTCTCCCCTTGTACAGTGCCTCCTGAAGTCGTGTGTGTCGACCTGAGCAGAGTGTGCCTGAAAGACTGCACACCACAGGAATGTGAGGAAGAAGCTTCCAGAGCCATTGCTTCACAGAAGCTGTTTTCTAATGAAGGTAGAGTCTGGAACTTCTCAGAGCTCCAGGAGTACTGCAAGGATGAAGAATCTTGCATTAAACTCTGCACTCGCCTTCAAACACGTGGATTTATCATCACGAACAGTCCCCAAGCGTTTTCGACAGTTGTGCCAACAGCGAGGTATGATGACCTTATTGCCACTTCCACATATTGGATGACACATACAAACTTTCAATAATGTCTTACCTCTGTCACATTTGCAATAGGTCTGATAAGAAGGAAATTCTTGCCGTGGCCAAGAAGGATATTGAATATTTCCACGCAAGACTTTCAGGCGGTGATTGCATCCCCACATATGCAATGACTACCTTCAGACAGTACTGCGAGGCCATCCTGATTTTACAACATGGACTGACAGGAAATGCTGTTCAAGAACTTTGTGTAAGTGCGCCACCAACAACCAAAGTGCACGATAAGTGAAATGACAGCTGATGTAAGTCTGTATTTCTTTAAGCTCCAACACCTTTTTTTTACATACACAGGTAGAGGACTGGATGGCGCGGAAAGCAGTAGCTGATGGTGTTGAGCTGAGTGGTAACTTGAAGATAACCAGCCAGGAAGAACAAGTAAGTCATTCATTCTCAGCAGCGACTCTCTTCTTGCTCTATAGGCACCTTGTGAATTGATTTTATGAGATATTTAACATTGATTCCTTTTTTTCTCTGCAGTTGTTGGACTGCTATTTTAGGAACATCCGTCCAGTGTCCTTGCAAAATCAAATTGCTGGCAGCGATGATAGGGGCAAGTTCTTCCTAGGAGAATGTGGGGTCCCACTGTCCAACCCATCATTAGATGTAAAACGCCTGAAAGCGAGGTGAGTGCTTGACCTAACTGGATCAATAGCATATTAAGAAAGATTTGTTTCTTTGATCTGACAGAGAAACCCTAACCCTGGACTCATAACAGTCAGCCACATATGTTGCTGTATGTCAGAGATGTTCGCCCCTTGTATTTTGGTTTTTTCATCTCTCTTGGCTCTAATTAATTTGCATGCATTAAAAACCACAGATACCTGAGCACTGAACCTGGGGATGCTATGGCTGAGTCAGCATCAAGCTCAGTAGAAGCCTCTTCTGTTGCATTGCTTTGTTTGTTTTGTATGTATTTCAGAATGAAAATACTTTTACCCACCTCAGCCTGCACGTGTGCAGATGGCTTTGGACAAGGAGAAATGGCACACCAACAAGCCCACTGTCAATGCCATCTTGCAGGCCTGGGTTGCTCCGCAGCCCAGTATACAAGACAACCAGTCCCTCATGACACTTAAAAAGTTAACGGCTACAACAACGGGGAAAAATTGTTTAAAAAGAAGCCTTGCGGTGGATCCGATTCCTCCCACCCAAATGTTATTTAGGTGAAAATAAAACTGCCACCGGACACGTTTGCTTGAGGAATCCATCAGACCAGACCACCTCCATTTTATGAACCCACAGAACCCTCCCCATCCAGCTCTCCCCTCCTCACCCCTCCTCCTCTCCCATCCTCTGTGTGGAAAAAACCATGTTTCAGAACTGTCGGATGTTTATGGACGGGGAATCCAAAGAGTTGCCTTGGTATGTGCAAATACCTTTTACGTAGCCCATCTCAAATTACGTTAAAAAAAATAAAGAAGGCAATTTCAGAATACCTGTCTCCAGCTATCCCTCCTAGGTCAACAAAGGCACCCATCTTCCACCATGAGCAACAGGAAGGCCTAACCCAGAAGAAGCCTAACATGAAAAAACAACATGATCTGTTACCTTGTACAGACTGGTGGAGATCGGAGATTTTAACGAGGAGTGGCCAGAGACAAACGGTATGTAAAATCCACCCTGAATGAAAGAGCTGAACCTCGGAGGAATAGAGTACAATCGGATGATCCACACTTTTTTTATTAAAGTTTGCAAAATTTACAGACTTATTAAAGCGGTTGATCATCAGAAAAATGTTTCAGAAGACCGTTATCATCAATCTCTGAATAAAAATAACCACAAACTTAGTAACTTTGATTAAACCAGCTATCTCAATAGAAGGACACAGACTCTAATTGAGGAGATGCTAAAAACTCAGCTCAGAGATCAATTTTTATCCTTCATGACTATTATAACCAAAGCATAGAGTATGAGTTTAAAATTTGTTTTCAGTTTTCTAGAGAGGCCCCTTTGAGATGGCAGCATCCTGGGAGAAACGGAACCTGGGCCGCCGTCTCCAGCCCGAGTCGTTGGACCAGAACCAGGCGGTGGTTATAGCCGAGCTAGCAGACTGGAATCCAGCTACCACACCAGCAGTGACACACCCAGTAAACCAGAACAACAGCCACAGGTGAGCAGGGAAACGACACAGCTGAATAACCGTGTCAACCCCTCACTGAAACAATACAGCTTTGAGTTACACTCACAAACCTACACAGATTGAAACCTTGTGTGCAGACCTGCCTCCAAACAAGAATAACAGAGGACTCCTCCTCTTATTGTCTTCCTTCCTCACCATCCTCACCAGAACGACAGGTCTGCACTCCAACGAGAGACCCCAACACACAGAGGAAACTGCAGGACTGGAATCTTCATGTGAAGAAAATATCTGTGATCATCGGTGACTCCTATGTGCACAGACTCCTCCGTCCTATAAAGCAGAGGGGTACAGATCGACAGATTTCCATGAGCGAAATGTTGCCACCCGGTGAGGCCCAGTTGGAGAAAGCACCCTGTGGAAAATCTGGTTTTATAACTTTGGACTGAATACCAGTGATGGAGCTGAAAATGGGACTAAAGGCAGAGCAGTCAGCAATCTTTCTAAGGCCCTTATCTGTAAAGAACAAGCCACAATGTTGGATCTTAACAACTTTATTACAGGTTTAGATGAACAGATTCCTGCACTTCCTACTGTGATATTCGGCACAGAAGGACAACATTCACTCGACTAGTAGAGCAGCAATGTGTATGTTAGAACAGTGGAACCAGTGTGTAAATGAGCCATCCCCATAAGCCTTGGAAAAGTGGGAGGAGTGATTCACCTTTCTTAAGTTCCAATGCTCAGTAGGTCCTTTGGACAGAAATAAGTTCTTCTTCTTTCAATAATTGTTTATTCTGTTCATTATAGAATCAGCTATGCTCCAGTGGTCAGGAGAAGCTTCTGCTATATGAAGCTGTTACAGTGCTTTTTGTTACACTGAACGAGAGTAGTTTTTCTTGTTGCTTGTTTGATCTACTTCCATTTAAAAGATTATAATTACTGAAGTGAATGTGTTTTCAGATAGTTTACAGTGCCACTGAAGCTCCACTCAACCAAGTGTGCCTCAACAGTCTGAAATGAAAAGATTTTTCTTGCTTTTTTATAAAACAATATAATATAATATAATATAAAACAATAATTTTGGATGTTTCTTTCGGCTCTTGAGGTGCCCTCATTGAGTGGGGTTTGCCCAGTATCCTCGAGGGTATGTGAGGAGCCTTCCATAGTTGGGTTGTTTGGTTTTTACCCCAGCAGCCATTCATCTCCATCTCAACAGTTCATGACCAACATGCCGTGGCTGCCCCCTGTACCTGTTGAGTACCTGTACCCTCATCCACTGGAGCCTGGACCTCCAGCTGATTGCAGCCACTTCAGTGCAAGGAGGAGATGCTTGCTTTTTGTGTGACTGTCTGTCACCCTTCCCTTTCTACCCTAACCCATTTTCCACTCCAGCTTCTACCCGACCCGGTTCAGACCCCTCCTCAGTCAGGGAGGGGTCTGAACAGACTGTCGCAGGATTCTCATTAATACAGGAAAGAAGGGATTTGAAGACGAGATGAGGACTTTTAGCAATTCCCTCCCCCAACCAAATCCTAACCTTAACCCACCATCCAGTCCTGTGCCCCTTCTCTCCTCATACCGGTACCCACAGTTCAGACCCCACCTCAGGCCCCTTACTGCCTGAGGAGGGGTCTGAAGTATTTTCCAGCCTTATAAAGAAAGGGAAGGCTGAAGTGGCAGACTGTCATGCAAAAAGCGAGCATCTCCTCCTTGCACTGCTTACAGTCAAATGACAAAATATATGAACTCTTTTTAAACAGGAAAAAGGAAGAAATTGTACACCAGAGGGGGCAAGAAGGAGAAAACTTGAATATAAACTCAAAAGAAAAACCGCTGTTCCTTCCCTCCCCCAGAAGGCAGTAGAATATCATCATGTTAAATGTTAAATGCCACTTTGGGGGGGGGGGGGGTAAAATTACTTGACAAATATGTTTCTCTTTTTTGTTATTTCGTCCCTCTTTGTTACAGCTACAGGAGGACAATAAACAGAAGAAGGAGAGCGGCACCAAAGAGGCGAAAAAACGAAAGAGCGCACCACCTCCTCCCCCAGAAGGCAATAGAATATCATCATGTTAAATGCCACTTTTTTTTTGGGGGGGGGGGGGGGCTTTTTTTCCCATTCAGATTGCATGGTTTAACATGCTATGCTTTGTTGAAGTTCTTTGTGTTTCAATAAACTCCCTGTATTTACACAGTACTGCATTGACTTATATTTTCCCAGTAACAGCGGATTACCATGGAGCGTACAGTTTTCAGTTGAGGTTGTAGAAGTCTGGCAAAGCAAAAATAAAAATAATAATAAAAAAAGCTGTTTAGATCCACAGCTCAAAAAACTCCTACGAGGGCAGGAGGATGCCACCTTTACACAACATGACAGTCAACCTCTACCACGGACGCGGAGTCAGGACCCGCTGTTCACTTTCAGTCCAAAAGTCTGGAACAGCAAAATCAGTGACTTCAACTTGGTGGGGAAAATGTGTCACGGTCCCCGTGTCTCTCTGGTTCGCTCACGCTGGCTACAGGTTTTGTTGTTCTTGTTGTTCGTTTTTGTTTTCTTTGTCTCTCCTCCTCCTCTCTGCCTGGGTGGAGATCCTTACGGGCTCTCGCTCTTGGCCCACGCACCTGTGTGATTGTGTCCACCTGCTGCTGATCTGGCTGATTTCCCCAGCTAATATTCAAGGAAGTGGCACAGAGCAGCTCACCGCTGGAACGTTGAACCTCCTGAGTTCGTTCATTATGAGAAGTGTTTGTAAAATTTGCCACAGACGTCCATGTGATCAACAACAGACACACGTGATTCCCCTTCGTGGTCTAAACCAATCAGTAAATGTCCGTGGTCCAGCTGGAAGTGGAGGTGGATATAGACAGGTGAGTAGCTTGAATGAAGCGATATCGATTCATTAAATCCTGAATTGAATGAATATAAATGTGTTTTACCAGAAACGCCAGAATCTCAGGTTAAAGCTCACAAAACTATTTCAACAACAACCAGCAAATGAGAGCAGGAAACGCATTCCACACGAAGACGTAAACAGAGCGGACCGACGCATCAGAATTAGCTTAGTCGGCGTGGGGGCTAATATCATCCTTAATTCCTTCTTACTTTTGCTGTTTTGCTTCCAACACGATAAAACCCACAGTTCACGCACAGCTCGCTGTGCGTGAACTGTGAGAGAAACTTCAAGAAAAGTTTCCCATCTCAAACATGTGTTTTCTGCATTACTCATTCGCTTATTACCCATCAGTCTACCGTTGTTTACAGCGCTGGCGGCCGCTGTCTTTTCTTTCCTTTGTACTTAAATGACGTCGGATAAGAAAGCTTAATTTCTGCTGTTTAATACTGAAGAAATGTAAACTTTTTCAAATTAGGTATAATTGCAGAATATTTTTAAGGTTATCTGCTATAAAATCCATGCCAGGAAAATCTCCTTTATGTTTTTTATTTTATTTTATTCTCAGTTACTTTGACACAACGGCATGTGCTGTGATGGTCACATCTCTGATAAAGTTTAGTGTCAGTACTGATAAATGATCAGAATTATAAGATCTCTCACTTTCTGAGTAAAAATTGCACCAAATCGAATCTGGACCTTGTGAATCGGAATCAAGTGGATTATAGAAATCAGTGATGATACACAGGCCTTGTGAATATCCTAGGACCGACAGAAGTGGATATAACTGACCGTGGGCAATGAGAAAAGATGAAAAGAACGATTGATAACTTTTTTGTCAAGTTAAGGCCTGATCGATCTGAAATTCATAGCCAGTGCTCTGACAGGGAGCCATCAATCTTTGAACGCTGATTTGGGTGCGCCCAACTTTTTTTAATAGTGTGCATAAGAAAAAGCCAGAAGAGGGAGCACCTCTGATTCAATCCCAGTTGCAAAGCAGCTGACCAGCTTCTCTGTGTGTGTATGTGTCTCTCTCTCTTTTACACAAAAAACACATGTCAATGCGCTTGCAAAAACTTTAATATGCAAAGCACAGGACGTCCCGGCTGGTCGCCCTCCGGTGGACCACAGATGCAATTGCAGCAGAGGGAGCCCCTCTTGTTAAATCCCAGTTGCACTGCAGACCTCACTGTGTGTGTGTGTGTGTGTGTGTGTTGACAGAGACAGAGACAGAGAGAGAGGGAGAGATACAAAGGAATGTAATTCAAATTTTGCACTTCAGACCTTACTGAGTGTGTGTGTGTGTGTGTGTGTGACAGAGAGAGAGAGAGAGACAGAGAGAGAGACACTTGCTGTGGATTTAAAAATTTTAAAAAACACACAGAAAACCCAAAGAGAAAAAGAGGCACACAAGTCGATTTGTACCGCATTGAGTTGCAAAGCAGCTGACCAGCTTGTGTGTGTGTGTGTGTGTGTGTGTGTGTGTGTGTGTGTGTGTGTGTGTTGACAGAGAGAGAGAGAGACAGAGTGAGAGAGAGGGAGAGATACAAAGGAATGTAATTCAAATTTTGCACTTCAGACCTTACTGTGTGTGTGTGTGTGTGTGTGACAGACAGACAGACAGAGAGGGAGATTCAAAGCATCAGGACCAGGAGATGACACAGTGCTCCAAAGGCCTGGTTCTGCTGCCTCCTCCTCCACCCACCTGCTGCAGAGGCTTCTGTGAAGGGAAACTGCTACATGTTATGTCACCGATCCCTGCCATGCTGCGTGTCTAACGACCCGGCAGGGCCTGCTGAGTACAGTGGTGGTGGACCCAGGCCCTCTGCACCTTCCTTTCTCCGATTGGGACCGTTTTGTCCCATCCTTTTTGGTCCGATTCGCCATATCTCCAGAACCGAAGAAGCCATCGGCGTGGCCTCTTCGCCACAGCGTCCGGCACCCACCAAAACCCCCACCTAGACACCAACCTAACCCCTAATTATTGCTAGTTATTTTAATTTTTACCTGTCGTCTTGTGTTCCAGTCGGTCGCAGCAGCAGTGTGTTACCAGTCGCCAATACTCTCCTCTTTAGTTTGAGAAGTCTCCTTTTGTATTAACTATGCTTTTCCAAAAACGTCTATCTTTGTGTACACGTTGAATGAATGTTAATGGGAGACCAGTTCTTTGGGGGGTTTTTTTGGGGGTTTTTTGTGGACAATCCTTGTCAGTGTTGGAGGAGGACTGTGAAGGACGACCGTTTTGCTCTCCCTGACATTTCGTATTAATGCTGATCAAGAACAAAAATGAGAATGACACTGCTGGAAGTTATCACATCACTATAGTTTCTTTTAATAAGCACTTTTTAAAACTTTATATATTTATAATGCAAGGTAGCTAATGAGTAGACATACTGAGTTTGTGGGTCTCGTCTTTATGACATGTTTTAAAAAAAAAAAAAAAAGAGAGAGAGAAAAAGATTTCTCTCACAAATGTTTACAAAAATAACATATATTATTTTCATCTCAACAATGATTTTTTTAACAGAACATGATGTCAAAAACAGAATTATCAGATATATTTACAAAGCGAACATTTATTGTTTGATTACAAGAATTACGTTTTCAAAGCAAACAAGGTAAAATTAACAATTTTGGAAACATGTTTACAACCGTAACATGGCATCACACTCGTGTAACATGGGAAAAAAATCAAAACTTAGTTTAAAAAAAAAAGACAATAAGTTTTTCATCACACCATAACTTGAAAAAGCACTGGATTGGTGAATTCTGTAACACCAATTCTTTATTTGTCCAACTTTGACACCGAGTGCAGTCTTTTGCCTGCAGCTTTTGTTTTTTTGTTTTTTTTTCTCCATACAGGTGACCCAGGAGTTCTTTTTTTTTTTCTCTCTCTCTTCCCCCCCCCCTTCTCACCGTCTCTTCTCCCCTTTGGTTCTCTTTCTTTCTCTCCCCCTCTTTCTCTC
>NC_140614.1:34018078-34020578 GCF_057381915.1 Diplotaxodon limnothrissa
GGAGAGATACAAAGGAATGTAATTCAAATTTTGCACTTCAGACCTTACTGTGTGTGTGTGTGTGTGTGTGTGTGTGTGTGTCTGTCTTTTACACAAAAAATGCACTTGCAACAACTTTAATATGGAATGTACTGGACTTCCCAGCTAGTTGCCCTCCTGTGGACGACAGGTGCAATTGATTGTCAAAAGCAGATATCTAACACCTTCTGACACTTTGTACCGCATTGAGCCAGCAGAGGGAGCACCTCTTGTTCAATCCCAGTGGCACAGCAGCTGCTCTGCTTCTGTGTGTGTGTGTGTGTGTGTGTGTGACAGAGAGACAGACAGAGAGAGAGAGAGAGACACTTGCTGTGTATTTAAAAAACAAGCGCTCAAACAAACCAAAGAGAACGACAGAGGCAGAAAGACACTGTTTTTTTTGTGGTAACCCATGAGGTCTTGCTATCGAATTGTACAGTGCATCCTGAAGCAAGGCCGAGCAGATGACATAGTGCTCCACAGGCCTGCTTCTGGTGCCTGCTCCTGTACCAACCTGCTGCACAGGCTTCTGTGAAGGGAAACTGCTACATGTTATGTCACCAATCCCTGCCATGCTGCGTGTCTAACGACCCGGCAGGGCCTGCTGAGTACAGTGGTGGTGGACCCAGGCCCTCTGCACCTTCCTTTCTCCGACTGGGACCCTTTTGTCCCATCCTTTTTGGTCCGATTCGCCATATCTCCAGAACCGAAGAAGCCATCGGCGTGGCTTCTTCGCCACAGCGTCCGGCACCCACCAAAACCCCCACCTAGACACCAACATCAGCCCTCTACACCTCTTACTTTTTCAGTTATTCCACTTTTGTCCCATCCTCTCCTGGCTTTTTCCCCATAACCTATCATTTAAGCCTCATCATACCTGCCGTGGGCCACTGGAGGGAGACAAATCACCATGCACTAAAATTCAAATTTTGCACTGCAAACCTCACAGTGTCTGTGTGTGTGTGTGTGTGTGTGTGTGCGCGCTTTGGTGTGTGTGTGTGTGTGTGTGTGCGCGCTTTGGTGTGTGTGCTTTGGTGTGTGTGTGTGTGTGAGACAGAGAGAGAGAGAGAGAGAGTGACACTTGCTGTGTATTTAAGAAACAAACGCTCAAAGAAACCAAACAGAATGACACAGGCAGAAAGACACTGTTTTATTTTGGTAACCAATGATGCATTTCTTATCCCCTTGTACAGGGCCTTTTATGACAGGAACAGGAACCACAGAGCGTCAGCCGCACACATCGAAGCTGCACAGGGCACACGCGGCGCCACGCAGAATAAATGACGTTCCTGGGCCAAGGCCGAAGCCCAGCCACCCGCTGCCTCCTCGCCGCCTCCTCCCGGGACCTTCAAGGACCACCCACCAGCCACTGGTACACATTCCAATCTTACACAATGGCCCCAGCATCACAGGGCATCTCCTGACATTAAAATCTATCCTGATTTCTGTTGTTTTTCCCTCATCTCTGAGCCGCTGAGTGTGTGTGTGTGTGTGTGTGTGTGTGTGTGTGTGTGTGTGTGTCTCTCTCTCTTTTACACAAAAAACACATGTCAGTTGTTAAGGAAAATGTTATAAAACACTTCTTCAGTAAAGACTCAGAGAAGAGAAACACACAGAACTTCTTGCTAGCAAGGGCAGCCTCCACTCTAAGAGACTCCAGTGAGAGAACTGCCCCGGTCTTTATTTTATACTCCATTGAGCGTGTGTGTGTGTGTGTGTGTGTGTGTGTGTGTGTGTGTGTGTGTGTGTGTCTCTTTTACACAAAAAATACATGTGAGTGCACTTGCAACAACTTTTAATATGCAATGTACAGGACTTGCTTGCTAGGCGCCATCCTGTGGACCAAACATGCAATTGAAAGATGTTATTTTCGCCGGTATAACACCTTCTGACACTTTGTACCGCATTGAGCCAGCAGAGGGAGCACCTCTTGTTCAATCCCAGTGGCACAGCAGCTGCTCTGCTTCTGTGTGTGTGTGTGTGTGTGTGTGTGTGTGTGTGTGTGTGTGTGTGTGTGTGTGTGTGTGTGTGTGTGTGACAGAGAGACAGACAGAGAGAGAGAGAGAGAGAGAGAGAGAGAGAGACACTTGCTGTGTATTTAAAAAACAAGCGCTCAAACAAACCAAAGAGAACGACAGAGGCAGAAAGACACTGTTTTTTTTGTGGTAACCCATGAGGTCTTGCTATCGAATTGTACAGTGCATCCTGAAGCAAGGCCGAGCAGATGACATAGTGCTCCACAGGCCTGCTTCTGGTGCCTGCTCCTGTACCAACCTGCTGCACAGGCTTCTGTGAAGGGAAACTGCTACATGTTATGTCACCAATCGCTGCCATGCTGCGTGTCTAACGACCCGGCAGGGCCTGCTGAGTACAGTGGTGGTGGAATCGGCCCGATCGGACACTCCTATCTGCCACTTTGACCTTTTTATTCCGTCAAATTTGGACCCATTTACACCAAGTCCAGAACCGTTGGTGCTATCGA
>NC_140614.1:34055578-34058078 GCF_057381915.1 Diplotaxodon limnothrissa
CACAGGCCTGCTTCTGGTGCCTGCTCCTGTACCAACCTGCTGCACAGGCTTCTGTGAAGGGAAACTGCTACATGTTATGTCACCAATCCCTGCCATGCTGCGTGTCTAACGACCCGGCAGGGCCTGCTGAGTACAGTGGTGGTGGACCCAGGCCCTCTGCACCTTCCTTTCTCCGACTGGGACCCTTTTGTCCCATCCTTTTTGGTCCGATTCGCCATATCTCCAGAACCGAAGAAGCCATCGGCGTGGCTTCTTCGCCACAGCGTCCGGCACCCACCAAAACCCCCACCTAGACACCAACATCAGCCCTCTACACCTCTTACTTTTTCAGTTATTCCACTTTTGTCCCATCCTCTCCTGGCTTTTTCCCCATAACCTATCATTTAAGCCTCATCATACCTGCCGTGGGCCACTGGAGGGAGACAAATCACCATGCACTAAAATTCAAATTTTGCACTGCAAACCTCACAGTGTCTGTGTGTGTGTGTGTGTGTGTGTGCGCGCTTTGGTGTGTGTGTGTGTGTGTGTGTGCGCGCTTTGGTGTGTGTGCTTTGGTGTGTGTGTGTGTGTGAGACAGAGAGAGAGAGAGAGAGAGTGACACTTGCTGTGTATTTAAGAAACAAACGCTCAAAGAAACCAAACAGAATGACACAGGCAGAAAGACACTGTTTTATTTTGGTAACCAATGATGCATTTCTTATCCCCTTGTACAGGGCCTTTTATGACAGGAACAGGAACCACAGAGCGTCAGCCGCACACATCGAAGCTGCACAGGGCACACGCGGCGCCACGCAGAATAAATGACGTTCCTGGGCCAAGGCCGAAGCCCAGCCACCCGCTGCCTCCTCGCCGCCTCCTCCCGGGACCTTCAAGGACCACCCACCAGCCACTGGTACACATTCCAATCTTACACAATGGCCCCAGCATCACAGGGCATCTCCTGACATTAAAATCTATCCTGATTTCTGTTGTTTTTCCCTCATCTCTGAGCCGCTGAGTGTGTGTGTGTGTGTGTGTGTGTGTGTGTGTGTGTGTGTGTGTGTGTGTCTCTCTCTCTTTTACACAAAAAACACATGTCAGTTGTTAAGGAAAATGTTATAAAACACTTCTTCAGTAAAGACTCAGAGAAGAGAAACACACAGAACTTCTTGCTAGCAAGGGCAGCCTCCACTCTAAGAGACTCCAGTGAGAGAACTGCCCCGGTCTTTATTTTATACTCCATTGAGCGTGTGTGTGTGTGTGTGTGTGTGTGTGTGTGTGTGTGTGTGTGTGTGTGTCTCTTTTACACAAAAAATACATGTGAGTGCACTTGCAACAACTTTTAATATGCAATGTACAGGACTTGCTTGCTAGGCGCCATCCTGTGGACCAAACATGCAATTGAAAGATGTTATTTTCGCCGGTATAACACCTTCTGACACTTTGTACCGCATTGAGCCAGCAGAGGGAGCACCTCTTGTTCAATCCCAGTGGCACAGCAGCTGCTCTGCTTCTGTGTGTGTGTGTGTGTGTGTGTGTGTGTGTGTGTGTGTGTGTGTGTGTGTGTGTGTGTGTGTGTGTGTGTGTGTGACAGAGAGACAGACAGAGAGAGAGAGAGAGAGAGAGAGACACTTGCTGTGTATTTAAAAAACAAGCGCTCAAACAAACCAAAGAGAACGACAGAGGCAGAAAGACACTGTTTTTTTTGTGGTAACCCATGAGGTCTTGCTATCGAATTGTACAGTGCATCCTGAAGCAAGGCCGAGCAGATGACATAGTGCTCCACAGGCCTGCTTCTGGTGCCTGCTCCTGTACCAACCTGCTGCACAGGCTTCTGTGAAGGGAAACTGCTACATGTTATGTCACCAATCGCTGCCATGCTGCGTGTCTAACGACCCGGCAGGGCCTGCTGAGTACAGTGGTGGTGGAATCGGCCCGATCGGACACTCCTATCTGCCACTTTGACCTTTTTATTCCGTCAAATTTGGACCCATTTACACCAAGTCCAGAACCGTTGGTGCTATCGACATGGGGTCTTCACCAGCGCGTGCGGAGCGGCAGAAAACCCCCCCGTAGACACCACTTTCATCCCTCTACGACACTTACTTTCCCAGTTATTCCATTTTATTCCGTCAAGCTCTGGCTAAATCCCCTTAACCTAACCAACCCTAATCATACCTGCATTTGTCCACTGGAGGGAGACAAAAACACCAAGCTCTGAGATTCAAATTTTGAACTGCAGACCTCACAGTGTCTGTGTGTGTGTGTGTGTGTGTGTGTGTGTGCGCGCTTTGGTGTGTTTGCTTTGGTGTGTGTGTGTGTGTGTGTGTGTGTGTGTGTGTGACAGAGAGAGAGAGAGAGAGAGAGAGAGACACTTGCTGTGTATTTAAGAAACAAACGCTCAAAGAAACCAAACAGAATGACACAGGCAGAAAGACACTGTTTTATTTTGGTAACCAATGATGCATTTCTTCTCCGCTTGTACAGTGCACCCTGAAGCCGTGTGTGGACCAGGAGATCA
>NC_140614.1:34103078-34145902 GCF_057381915.1 Diplotaxodon limnothrissa
GTGTGTGCGCGCTTTGGTGTGTGTGCTTTGGTGTGTGTGTGTGTGTGAGACAGAGAGAGAGAGAGAGAGAGTGACACTTGCTGTGTATTTAAGAAACAAACGCTCAAAGAAACCAAACAGAATGACACAGGCAGAAAGACACTGTTTTATTTTGGTAACCAATGATGCATTTCTTATCCCCTTGTACAGGGCCTTTTATGACAGGAACAGGAACCACAGAGCGTCAGCCGCACACATCGAAGCTGCACAGGGCACACGCGGCGCCACGCAGAATAAATGACGTTCCTGGGCCAAGGCCGAAGCCCAGCCACCCGCTGCCTCCTCGCCGCCTCCTCCCGGGACCTTCAAGGACCACCCACCAGCCACTGGTACACATTCCAATCTTACACAATGGCCCCAGCATCACAGGGCATCTCCTGACATTAAAATCTATCCTGATTTCTGTTGTTTTTCCCTCATCTCTGAGCCGCTGAGTGTGTGTGTGTGTGTGTGTGTGTGTGTGTGTGTGTGTGTCTCTCTCTCTTTTACACAAAAAACACATGTCAGTTGTTAAGGAAAATGTTATAAAACACTTCTTCAGTAAAGACTCAGAGAAGAGAAACACACAGAACTTCTTGCTAGCAAGGGCAGCCTCCACTCTAAGAGACTCCAGTGAGAGAACTGCCCCGGTCTTTATTTTATACTCCATTGAGCGTGTGTGTGTGTGTGTGTGTGTGTGTGTGTGTGTGTGTGTGTGTGTGTGTGTGTCTCTTTTACACAAAAAATACATGTGAGTGCACTTGCAACAACTTTTAATATGCAATGTACAGGACTTGCTTGCTAGGCGCCATCCTGTGGACCAAACATGCAATTGAAAGATGTTATTTTCGCCGGTATAACACCTTCTGACACTTTGTACCGCATTGAGCCAGCAGAGGGAGCACCTCTTGTTCAATCCCAGTGGCACAGCAGCTGCTCTGCTTCTGTGTGTGTGTGTGTGTGTGTGTGTGTGTGTGTGTGTGTGTGTGTGTGTGTGTGACAGAGAGACAGACAGAGAGAGAGAGAGAGAGAGAGAGAGAGAGAGACACTTGCTGTGTATTTAAAAAACAAGCGCTCAAACAAACCAAAGAGAACGACAGAGGCAGAAAGACACTGTTTTTTTTGTGGTAACCCATGAGGTCTTGCTATCGAATTGTACAGTGCATCCTGAAGCAAGGCCGAGCAGATGACATAGTGCTCCACAGGCCTGCTTCTGGTGCCTGCTCCTGTACCAACCTGCTGCACAGGCTTCTGTGAAGGGAAACTGCTACATGTTATGTCACCAATCGCTGCCATGCTGCGTGTCTAACGACCCGGCAGGGCCTGCTGAGTACAGTGGTGGTGGAATCGGCCCGATCGGACACTCCTATCTGCCACTTTGACCTTTTTATTCCGTCAAATTTGGACCCATTTACACCAAGTCCAGAACCGTTGGTGCTATCGACATGGGGTCTTCACCAGCGCGTGCGGAGCGGCAGAAAACCCCCCCGTAGACACCACTTTCATCCCTCTACGACACTTACTTTCCCAGTTATTCCATTTTATTCCGTCAAGCTCTGGCTAAATCCCCTTAACCTAACCCTAACCCCCTAACCCTAACCCTAACCCTAACCCTAACCCTACCCTAACCCTAACCCACTCAGCAGGCCATTTGTAAATATGTGTACAAATGGTTGGTTTTTTGTACTGTTTTCATCAATAAATGTCAGCAACAAAGGACATACACCCATGTGTGTTGATTTCTCCCTAAGATGGCAAACTGAAACACTGAAACACTCCACTCCCCCACCCCCTCAATCACTCAGTGAGTGATTGAGGGGGTGGGGGAGCTGCTAAAAGCGGTGAGCTTCCTTTTGTGTTTCATCTTGATGCATTCTCAATCATCCAGGGAAACAAATCTCCAAAAGTCACCAACTTGGAGTGTTTCAGTTTGCCATCTTAGGGAGAAATCAACACACATGGGTGTATGTCCTTTGTTGCTGACATTTATTGATGAAAACAGTACAAAAAACCAACCATTTGTACACATATTTACAAATGGCCTGCTGAGTGGTACATGGAGCAAGTTTTGGGTGGCTTGCGACCTAAAATCCAAGTACACAGATGCAAAAAAAATCAGGCCACTGTGCGATGTGTTCACTGCTACAGGTACACATGTGGGAAATGCAGACGACAGATACCGTGGCAGTGCCAGGATTGTGAGTGATTGCTGAAAATGTTGAAATGTACTCACTCACTTTTTATCATTATTTGTAAATATGTGTACAAATGGTTGGTTTTTTGTACTGTTTTCATCAATAAATGTCAGCAACAAAGGACATACAAAGGACGTGTTGATTTCTCCCTAAGATGGCAAACTGAAACACTCCACTCCCCCACCCCCTCAATCACTCACCCCCACTCCCCTCCCTCCAGAATTCCTAGGTAACGACCTAATATACATATGAACGACTCCAGCATTTGACTGACTGCTCTCCGGCTTTTAAAGGTAGAAACGCAAAATGATGACTCCGCGGTCAATTTAGCCAATTTAGCTTCCACTTCCACCATTTGACTGCTCTCGGGTTTTATAGGTAGAAAGGTAGAAGCCTGGGGATGCTAGTGTTAAAAGATTATACTGACTACTAAGCACAATTTTCCTAATAACAGTGTTGTTGAGTGGGTGTCGTTCACTGGCTCATTCAGTCAGTGTCGTTGAGTGGGTTATTCAGTGAGTGTCGTTCAGGGGTTGTCGTTCACTGGCTCATTCACTGAACGACATTCATTTCCTATGGCGGCAACTTTTGACTGGACCCTATATAAGGGGAGGAGTGCTCAGCTCAGTCATTCATGCCCTGAAACTCAGAGGAGCAGTGTCTCTGGATTTATGACCACAGCGTCTTGGTTAACTAAGACACACAACTTTTCTTTTTTTATCTGCTGTCTTGAAAGACTGTATTTACAATACAGGTAATATTTTTGGCATATTCTTAACTGTTGCAAATTGCTCTTTCCTGTTCTTTACTTACTTGATTTTAATGTGTTTTACTTACATGATTACACTTTTTTTGTCTTTCCTGGTTTAACAGTTTTTCAGTTACATTGTTTCACTTCTTTTTTACTTACCTGATTATACTTTCTGTTCTTTCCAGAACACAACAGCCATGGAGGACGTTGGTGTCGAAAACATGAAGGGTTTGGCGGATGCTTTCGCCAGATCTAAAAGCGTTGAGGATTTCCTCCTGGACCCCAACATTTTCATTCCATTGCAGGCAACGACAGTTGAGGATCCAACGAGACGTGTTTGGAGTAAATTTGATTACGACGGAGTGGTGGTTGAACTAAAAAACTTGGAAGGCCTGCATATACCCTTTTCTAGGTTGAACATGGCACCCTTCAAAATGCACCAGCTGAAAAACTCCTGGCACACCATAAAGAAACACTTTGACCTTAGTAAGTTGTCTGTGGAGGGCTTAAAAGTGCTGCGAAAGGTAAGAGGCTTTGATTTTGCCTACCTGGACGGGGGATTCAAGTTAGAAGCTATAGTAATTCCCAAGTCCCTTGTGGTGGTGGACAGAGTCTGTAAAATGGCTGACTATTTACCAAGACACACGGTGGACCTTGTTAATGGCATCTTAACAAAATTTGTTGAGTTGCTCAAAGACCTTCCACTGGAAGACCTGAGCAGACCCACGCTGCAGAAGACCATCATTCACAACAAGGGGAGCATGAACGTATTGCCGCAGGATCAAACGTTCGTACTCTCCAAACTGGATGAAGCGAAGAGGATGTTGCCGGAGCATCCAACATTGGAAGTCCGGTTCTTTGTCTATAAATTTGGACAAAAGACAAGGGACCCCTTTCATTTGTGGGAAGTAGCTGACCCTGACGAGGTTGTGCGATGTTCTCTGCACGTGGCCTGCAACCTCATACCACTGGACCCTCACACCACACTTTTCTGGTCAAGAGCAGGACTGGAAAGGATGTTTGGACCCAGAGCTAGGCTCTTCACGTCCATGTCCATGCACGAGTGTGTTAACGTGCAGACAGAACTTGACCAGCACCCACCGGACATCTTGCCAGCTTTGGCAGAGATTGCCACTAGGCCTAACGTCACCTTCTGGCAAGTTTATGTGGACAGCCCACACACTCATTATATGTCCACATTCCGGCACCCCATTAGTGGATTGATCGTCACTGGTGGCCTCGGCCACCCGAATTACGTTCAGGCGGTGGCCACCAGAGCTGAGGACTACTACATCCACATGATGGACTTGGCCAGGAAGGCAGCAGGTAATTATAACCTGAGAATAGAGATCGTGGAGGGGATAGAAGGGAAGGAACTGGCAGACTTTACAGACATTGTTTATGCATGCTCATTCTTCGACTTGAGTGCATTACATAAGTGCCTGACGGACTTCCCCCTCGTTGTACCCTTTAAACGGGAACAGGAACAGCCAAGCGTGAATGAAATACTGTCTCGCTGTCTAAAGTATATGGCTGACCAGCTCCGGCAACTTGGGGAGAAGCACACAGGCAAAGGCGGCTTTCTCCCAGTGTGGAAGGCATTCCAGCTGGAGCTTGCGCTGGAGGAGGCATTATACGGGCACCCCTTGTCCAACATGGACAGACAGTACTCTGCAGCACTCGGGACCAGCTCGCTGCACGAATTCAGTGCAACCAACATGCGGGGCTTCATGGGCCTGGGTGCAGCAACTGGTGCAGCTGTTGACGACTGCCCACCTCCTCTGGCACACTGGACAAGGGACACACTCCAGATGAAAAGAATCGAGAGGCTATTTGCTCTCACATTGACTCTCGAGTGCGAGCCTTCCGTGCTGGGACCTGAGCTTGTGAAACTCCTGCTGAAAGACCTCTTCAGGAGGAACGACGGCATCTTCATCTCAGAGCTGCAAGGGGAAAAATGCCCAGAGAATCTAAAGGGACACATTAATCTGGCTGCACTGACGGAGAACCTGGCCACCAGAGACTCCTTCCCGACCCCATTCACCTTTGCCCGGGCGAGGAAGCTTGTTGAAGGGGAAGGGAAGAATGTACAAGAATGCCTGAGAGCAGGATTCCTTGAGCTGAAGGTCAGGTGGTTCCCAGACATTAAGTACCGCGACATAAAGGGAACAAGGAGGGCTTCTTGGAACTTGATTGATTATGTAGAGATACATAATGAAGACAGGGAGCCTTCCATCGAGTCCCAGGCCATGGCCATAGTGGGAGATGTGGCCATGGAGATGGAGCGCCGTGGACTGTGCTACGCCAGGACCCTTGAAAGGTACAGAGAGCATGGAATGCCATGGCTGGCGCAAGTGATGAAGAGGATTCCGGGGAAGACTGAAAAACACACACGGAACAAGGTCTTGGTGCTGGTCAGCTCAGTGGGACTTATCATGAATAAGGATTTTGTGTCATATGAGAAAGTGAAGGACCTACTCCTGGAGCTGAAGATGACACAGGCAGAGCTCCAAAAGTACAGGATCCTTTCAACGTCAGTCTGTGAAAAGGTTTTCGGCTTCACTCTCTATAAGCTCCACTATGACATTCTTTATCGAATGGGGAACCCAAAACCCCATGCGGAGAAAAAGTTGCCTCCAGATCTCCCCCTGGAGATGGAGGAAGAGGATGCACCTGTACTTGAAGAGGATGAGGAACCTGACCTATTGCAGACGAGAGCTGTGTACATGCCCGCTCAAACCAGCAGACACTGGACACAGCAGGAAGAGGGATTTATCAACCTTGATCCAACAATCTCCACTGGCGTGGCGTACAAGGAGTATGTCGGACAATGCAAAGCAGCAAGACTACCTGCAAGGTCGTACAAGGGCTTTGGGAGAAAGCGAAGAGACCTTCTCAGGGATGCATAGGCATACAAGCTGATTTCCTGTTCTAATCATGTCCTTTCTTTATTTTGACTTTATGCTTAGAACTAGCACAGTAGGACATATTTGTTTATCTTTTGAATCCACTTTAAGACAAGTGTGAATTTGATTTCTGTTGTAGTTGATCTTGAAGAAGTGTGATCTCAGTTCATTTTGTGGTGTTCACAAGTTCCAGTGTAAATAGAGGTATTTAAAATAAAAAAAAACCAAAAAAAAAACCACCCCTCACATGGACTCTGCCTTGACGTGGCGTGAGGGCTTACGTGTCCCTCTGGGACACAACCAAAGAGTCCAGCAGCTGATCAGCGACCAGCTGAACCTCCAGGCCATAACAGTGAAGGACAGAGCAGTATACTTCCTGTCCCTCACCCTCCTGTCACTGCCTGGAGGTTCAGCTGGTCGCTGATCAGGTGTTTCTCTCCCTATCACTATCTCTCTCTCCAGGGCGGAACTGATTACGGGTTTACGCCCTCGGGCCAGCTCTCGGAGGAAGAAACACCTGTGCCTCGTCAGTGTGGATTGCATTTAAGCCAGGAAACAACGGTTGTTTTTCGCTGGATTTGTAAGAATCGCGTAAGTGAAATTCTAGCAAGTGTTTTTCCGTGTCGTTGTGTGTTTGAAACTAACAAGCGTTTCCTTATGCGCAGACCCTCTGGACTGTTTTCCCTGGTGTTCCCTGAGTGGCGAGTGTTCGAGTGGATTCCTGTGATTGTTTGGAGAGAAACGAGAGTTTTCCCCTGGATTTCCCCCCGGAGCCATGCCCGTTTCACCTTTTGTATATACACTTGTTGGACACTGTACGTTAATAAATTCTCTTGTGTGCATCCATCCCCGGAGTGCAGCGCGTGACTCCAAGTTGCACACCGTGACGCCTTCCCCACAAAGTTACCTGAATACATACCTGTTCACCAAGCACACACCTACCTACATACTTACCTGGTCGTAGCGAATACTCACCTGAATACTGTGCAAATGTTGAATAATGAAAATTAAAACAATTTGATCAACGTTTGTTGTTACTATTTATTAAATTTTATTTTCAGTTGTTCATGACGGGACAAACAGTGTTGGGGGAAAGAGAAAGATGAGAGAGATGAGAGAGAAAGATGAAGGAACAGAAAAACTGGGCAACAGGGACAGTGAGAAAGGACACAAAAGAAAAAAAAATCTCCCGTTTTTGGTTCACATTAACTTAAATAGATATTTTTTTGAAGAACATTTGATTTTTTGAAAGACAATTTAAAAAAGAGGAAAAGAAAAAAAGACTGGACGCCATGGAAAACGGCTGGACTGTGGTGCGCTATGGCCGCCGGCGCCAACGTGACCGCCAAGTGTTCTGGGACGGGTACGGGTACGCTCCTTTTCCTCTCGGAGAAGGGATTATCTTCCACAACCTAACCCTAACAGTGTACAGTGACTGATCAGGCAGTACAGTTTTAGGAACCTTTTTAACTGAGGCAGGATGGCATTTTGGTTTTTAATCAGAATCTACCCTTCAGCCAGAATTCATTTAAAGAGCTGTGGGAACAGCTACCTGTGACTGAATCTCTGTCCGTCAGTTTGGACACTACCTCAACCGTGAACAGCAATACAACGGGTCATGATGAAACCTGGAGGCCAGATGACACCATGGAGATGTTTCAGATCATCAATGAGCAGCAATTAGCTGAAAACTTTGGTGAAAATCTCTTTGAGCTGCCAAATGACATTTTGCAAAAAGACGGCATTACACCTGCAGCCTCCACTGTTCCGGTTACGACAGATTACCCTGGCGAATGTGGGTTTCAGCTGAGATTCCAAAAGTCTGGAACAGCAAAATCAGTGACTTCAACTTGGTGGGGAAAATGCAAAGCAAACGTGTGGTCGCAAATTTTGAAGCCACCCTGATAACCTTCTCCCACCAACGATGTGGAGATCCAAGCCTTTTAGATCCAGTTAAAATCAAGACACTTAAAACGATGATAAATGCAAAGACTGGTAACAGCGCAAAGAACCATAAAGCAAGAGAATTTTTAAAAAACTATGAGAAATAAACTAGGCTCTGCCCATGACTCAATCTTTGCCTCTCTTCCTACCTCATCTCCTCTAACTCCATCTGCTGTCCATCTGAGAAAAAGGCACAATTTGCTATTGCATTAGTCTATTATTTAAATTGTCCACATTTAACAATTCTTCACCTAATCCACAATAAAGTAATGATAAAAACTGTTATGGAACCTAGAAATTGTATTTGTTATTGTTTTTATACTTGGATCTGTTGTGCCAAAGTAGGTATCCCCGACAGAATTTGTTTCCCCTGTGCTGGGAGCACGCAGGAAGTACTGATGTTTTCATTTTGTGAAAAATTAGTATCGTTACATTACCATACAACAGAAAATTATATATATATATGGAAAAGCCGACGTAGGACAGTTTTCCAGTTTCATTGTACTACTGTACTATGTATGACTGTGCAATGACATTAAAGAGTTATCTCATCTCACGGGGTATCAGATGGGATTATTTTAATAAAACATTAACATTTTGGCTGATAACTATTTTTATTCTCCTGTAACTTTACTCTAAAAAGAGCTAAATCCTCTAAAGTTTCAGGAGTAATGCGTCATAATAAGAAGTGTTTGTGAATGAAAAATCAGCAATGTGGGATACTGTTTGTCCGTGATTTACACAGGGGGAACAAATTGTGGCAGGATCAGCCTGATATTATTTGTATCGCACTATAACTTCGTTGTATAAAGAGCTAACATCTCAAAAATGTCAGGAGTAGTTAGTCATTATGAGAAGTGTTTGTAAAATTTGCCACCGACATCCATGTGATCAACAACAGACACACGTCATTGCCCTTCGTGGTCTAAACCAATCAGAGATAGTCAGGGGCGGGACCTCTGGAAATGTCCTTGGTCCAGCTGAAAGTGCAGGTGGATAGAGAAAGGTGAGTAGCTTGAATGAAGCGATACCGATTCATTAAATCCTGAATTGAATGAATATAAATGTATTTTACCAGAAACGCCAGAGTCTCAGGCTAAAGCTCACAAAACTATTTCAACAACAACCAGCGAATGAGAGCAGGAAACGGTAAACACAGAGCGGACCGGCGCATCAGAATTAGCTTAGCCGCCGTCGGGGCTGAAAGCCAAAAGCTCACTAATTCTGATTCGTCGTGTCTGAATCGTCTTTACGTCTTTTTTGCGCAAGATTCTGGGCTGCAGGTTTTGTCTCTCTTCAACCAAAATTCACTAGGCCAGCAGCAAAAGAAGAACCAAACTATGCTTCACATTTGATAAATATCGTCGTTAATTCCCTATTACTTTTGCTGTTTTGCTTCCAACACGATAAAAACCACAGTTCATGCACAGCTCTCGCTCTGTACTTCAAGAAAAGTTTCCCATCTCAAACATCTGTTTTCCGCATTACTCATTCGCTTATTACCCATCAGTCTACCGTTGTTTACAGCGCTGGCGGCCGCTGTCTTTTCTTTTCTTTGTACTTAAATGACCTCGGACAAGAAAGAATAATTTCTGCTGTTCAATACTGAAGAAATGTAAACTTTTTCAAATTGGGTATAATTGCAGAATATTTTTAAGGTTATCTGCTATAAAATCCATGCCAGGAAAATCTCCTTTATGTTTTTTATTTTATTTTATTCTCAGTTACTTTGACACAACGGCATGTGCTGTGATGGTCACATCTCTGATAAAGTTTAGTGTCAGTACTGATAAATGATCAGAATTATAAGATCTCTCACTTTCTGAGTAAAAATTGCACCAAATCGAATCTGGACCTTGTGAAGCGGAATCAAGTGGATTATAGAAATCAGTGATGATACACAGGGCTTGTGAATATCCTAGGACCGACAGAAGTGGATATAACTGACCGTGGGCAATGAGAAAAGATGAAAAGAACGATTGATAACTTTTTTGTCAAGTTAAGGCCTGATCGATCTGAAATTCATAGCCAGTGCTCTGACAGGGAGCCATCAATCTTTGAACGCTGATTTGGGTGCGCCCAACTTTTTTTTTTTTAATGGTGTGCATAAGAAAAAAAGTTTTGCGCACTCAGAGAGAGACAGTGACACTTGCTGTGGATTTGAAAAAAAAAACACACAGAAAAACCAAAGAGAAGGACAAACCTCAACTCAAAAATCTTTAAAACGCCTTCATTCTTCTCATATGATTAATGAGAAGGAAAACGGGACACCACTGTCTTATAATTCCCCAGGAACAAACTCCTCTTTCTCTCATTTCAGACCTGTTTCAAATCATAAGCAGACACAACCAAAAACCGGCTCACCTAATCAAACCAAATCCTAACTTTAAGCCACTATCCAGTCCTGTCCCCCTTCTCTCCTCATACCGGTACCCACAGTTCAGACCCCACCTCAGGCCCCTTACTGCCTGAGGAGGGGTCTGAAGTATTTTCCAGCCTTATAAAGAAAGGGAAGACTGAAGTGGCAGACTGTCATGCAAAAAGCGAGCATCTCCTCCTTGCACTGCTTACAGTCAAATGACAAAATATGTGAACTCTTTTTAAACAGGAAAAAGGAAGAAATTGTACACCAGAGGGGGCAAGAAGGAGAAAACTTGAATATAAACTCAAAAGAAAAACCGCTGTTCCTTCCCTCCCCCAGAAGGCAGTAGAATATCATCATGTTAAATGCCACTTTTGGGGGGGGGTAAAATTACTTGACGAATATGTTTCTCTTTTTTGTTATTTCGTCCCTCTTTGTTACAGCTACAGGAGGACAATAAACAGAAGAAGGAGAGCGGCACCAAAGAGGCGAAAAAACGAAAGAGCGCACCACCTCCTGACACCACATCCACAAAGAAGTCCAAATGTACCTCCAGTGCTGAGGGGGACGACAAGGAGGTTTTTCTCCTCCCTGTTCGTGGGCGTGAGCGTTACGAGATGTTGAAGAAGATCAATGACGGTTTGGAGCTGCTTGACAAGGACAGCAAAAGCAAGTCAAAGGTCTCAGTGAAGCATGAGGTTCCCGTGCCCTCCAGTGGAAAGAGGCTGCTCCAGAGAGGAGAGAGGAGTGACAGCGACTAAGATGCCCATCACCTCAATTTCGAAAACAAATGTCACCTTTTTGTCTAAGCCTTTAGGATTATTTCAGGTTTTAAATGCCCATTTAAAAACCAAAATGCCATCCTGCCTCAGTTAAAACGGTTCCTGAAACTGTACTGCCTGATTAGTCACTGCACTGACATACTGTTGTGTTCAGTTATGTTTTTCTTTTCTTTTTAAAAAAAACAAAAAAAACAACAACCCTATGTTCCTAATTGGGTTAGAGCCGTTCAGCATGGTTTGAGTGAGATTAAGAATGATCCTTGTCATAACGAGTCACTGCCGTTTATTTAAATAAAGTTCAAAGCTAGGCTTGCAAAACTTGAATGGAATTTGCCTCTGATGTTGCTGTATTACTGTGCTACAGTCCTGTCGCACCATGTCATTTTTTAAAAAAGAAATGTATATATTTTGCATGATTGTCTGGGAAATGCAACCACCTCTGCGCAACCTTGATTCATATGCAATATGTAATCATGTTTGTGTAACATGAAAGAAAAAAGAGAAAAAATGATGATAAACTGGTAACAGCGCTAAGAACCATAAAGCAAGAGAATTTTTAAAAAACTGTGAGAAATAAACTACACTGTAAAAAAAAAAAAACCCTATTCAAATTAAAAAAAATGATGTCCAGTTGTCACATCCAAAATATTTGGCTTTATAGAATCCAAATTGAGTCACTTGATATGACCTGATACTTTTATGTTGATATAAACAATATTACTAGACTTGACTGAAACTTTAAATTTTGCATTGATCCAAATTGATTTTTTTACATAGAACCATATTTTAATTATTGAACCAAGCTAATATATTGAAATTTAACCAACCTAATGTATTCACATCGAACCAAATTAACATGAACTAATATGTTTGTGTTGAAGCCAGGTAATTGATTTACATATATTCAAACTATATTTTTTACATTTCATTTCAGTTCAAAAATGCTCTGCATTTCCTATAAAAAACAAGACAGTTGGCCAACCAATTATTTCAAAATTATTTATTGTTCCAAACCATTTTAACTATAATCAATAGAGAGGATTAGTAATATACAGATTTAGTGCTACGGCAGAAATGATTAGAGAAATGTTTGTTTTATAAAACCTGCAATCTTTTGAAAACCAGTATAAAACCTGCAACCTGTCTAAAACTGGCATAAAACCATTATAAAAACTCTTTTTAAACCAATTTGCAAGTACTCAAAAATGTTTATATGTGCACTGTGCCTGTACAATGTAAAAAAAAAAAAAAATCTACACATGTATCAATGAAATCAACTTAAATCTCCCTTTCAAATGGGTGTTCTTATAAATTTTGAATGTAGAATACCACTGCAGGCCAACCAAGCAAAATAACCAAGCACACATGCACATGCATGTGCACATACACATGCACACATGCATGCAAACACACTACTGTGCAGTGTTAAGTTCACAATTAAGTTTGCGAATCTTAGAGGTCATCTTGTTAAAGTCAAGCTCCATCATAATCTTTTGAAGAGCCTCAAAGGTGAACCTGAATCCTCGTGGATATTCCATATTAAGAGCATAACAGAGTCCAAAGACCATTGCCACTCCAGCTGCCACAGAAGGCAACTCATTCAGGACTTCCACACCATCAATGATTATCCCGATGTCTCGAGGCTGATGTAGGAGGCTTGAGTTGTCCCTGAAGACGAAGAGTGCCATGGTGGTACTCTGCAGCTCTTCCTCAGCTTCATCTTTCTGGGATATCTTGAGGTAAAATATGGAACAAAATGTACAAGTGAAGAATTGAAGTCTGGCACACCTGATAAATCTTTGACCATAATAAACTACTATTTTGATAGTTGTTTGGTCACAGACTATTAGAACAATTATTTGACTAATCAGATTGTGAATTGCATAATCATTAAATTAAATCAATGGTGGAACATTTTCATAAATGTTCCACAAAGCCCAAGAAAAAAAAAGAAAACAATACAGAACCCTAAGATATTAACTTGATGAGTTGATTAATCGTTGCTGTCCTACATTAATCACTGCATTTAATAGCAGAGTTGTCAAATTTACATCAAGAGACTGCATCTCATGTAGAGACAGAACAGATATGGACATACCATGTATTCTTTTATCAAGTCCTCAACACATCAGCAAGGTGAATGAGAGGATAATGAGGGAGAGTCTAGATTATTATGAAATGTTTAAAAAGGATGTGCAGTGTAAATGCAAAATGATACCTGTTCAGATTAAATGAAAATGTATGCTTCAGCCATGGAATGGATGGAGCGATCTGTGGTTCTGAAAGCATACAGAAAAAAAAGAATAATGTTACTTCTCTATAAAACACATTACATAGAAAAACCAAGAAATACGTAACATGACATACCAAACAGTCTACAGACCAGCCATTAGCGACTAAGTTTGGCATAGGGTCAATTTTTTGCTGTTAAAATTAAAATTTCTTCAGAAAATGCACATTTTTCCGAGCTGCGCCTGAAAGTCAATTGAAGGAATTAGTCTTATGTCATTGATCTTATATGCTGGCTTGTTATTTCTGTCTCTAAATCATGCACATTAATAATTATCTTTTGCGCTCGGTGTACACACACATAACACACAGATATTTATATGAAGAGAGACAAACGTGCGCGCACAAACACAAGCTTGTGTCTAGAAACCGCGAGCTCACCAGAAAAATTCAAACGAAGCGGAGCACGGAGTTATACTATGAATGTTATGAACTATGAACTTATGCTAGCTAGCTTTATCCACCACCGATGCATCGTGGTAACGCTAGCTAGTTAGGCAAAAAGCCGTTTTTTACCAGTATACTAACTTGTATTCCCGACTGTGATGGTCGGTTTCTGGTAACCAGTTCTAACGTTGCGCAGGATAGCTAGCTAGCTTATAGCTAGCAGCTACAATCATGCAAAAATTAGGGGTGGCTGTCGACCCAGCTTAAATGGGGTTATTTTCTGCGATTTTGGCAATACAAATTATAAAAGCTTTTGTAACACACTTGGCTTTACTTACGTTTATTTTCAGATGAAATTAATCAAAGATGTGACATGATGTTTCCAGCAGCCATGCAGAATAAAAATGGGTCCCGGTCTATTTCTGGTGGGCGTGTTCAAGTGCAAATCACTTTGACTCAAATTAAAGATATTATCTGTTCAACATGAAAAGAAATATATGTTTTGAGAGAAATCAAAAACTTTGCGTTGCGATGTTCACAATCCTGTACTGACACTATGGGCACATTTTTAGAAATCTATTTAATTCCACAGAAAGGTTAGCCACTTTAGTGTTTCACTTGTGACCTATTTATAGCTCACTGAAGAAGGTTTTAAAATGCAACAATGTTCGGAGATAGAGAGAAAAAAAAAAGAACTTTGGTGCAGGTGCAGGTGCAGGTGCAGTCTTTATGTAGCTTTCTGGTGACCTTAAAAGAACCTTTACGAAGCCCGTTGACAGGCCTTTAATCGAATGATCGGTTGGTTGATTGATAACAGAAAAAAAGGACACATAAGATGGACATAAAGGACTGAAAACACCAAGAGCAAAATATTGCATCGCACTCATTTATGTAGTTTATTTTTAGATTAGATAATTTTGCAAAATAACGCAGCAAAATAAATAATAAGAGCCGGGATGTGCAGACTATTTAGCACTGAAAAAACTCCGTCCATGTGAACAGAATCAGGTGTTACCTTACCTGTTGATTAAATATCAAGACTATTTAGCAATAAGCTTACTTTAAAGGCTCGTAATAGGTGAACTGTCTTGGTATAGTTGAGTCACGCAGAGTTCATGGTCCATGTTGTGTTACTTGTTGTTTGTGTGTGTGTGTGTGTGTCACCCGATGACCCCTGGCGCCGGAGCGTCTAGACTACATTAGAGATGTGTCACAGCAAAGAGCCGCACCTGCGCTCAAAGAGAGCACATACATAGAGGTGAGATGAGGATAAATGGATAGATGCGGTCCTTTTTCGAAGCTGAGCGCACAGTTGTATTTCCTGCACAATCACACACGAAGTGAGGCTGTGTTTATGCCGGTTATACCATGAATATACACCCTGCAGGCACCACTTGTTTGTCAAACTGTTTATGAAGCAAAAGTCACATTTCTGTTTATTCACAAAGCAAAAAGAAGGGGGGGAAAGAGGCGTAGGAGGGGGTGGAGCGTGCGCACTAGCATACCGGCGACGGCTGTTTCCTTTCACTAAAAGGAAAAAAATAATAAAATGTGTACTTCACGTTACGGTTAAAACTGGGGGTTTTTTTGTGTTTTTTTAATTTTTATTTTATAGAAACAATTTTTGCTCATAACCAATTGACAGGGGATTTCTTAAAATCACCCCGCAGTTCTTCAGCTGAGACACCTGAGTTAGAAAACACAAACACTGCAGCTGTCTTTGTACAAACTTGTACAAACTCTGTTTTGACCTTGTATACTGTATTTCCCCAGCCCCTCTATTTTGAAACTAAAACTATTGAACCTTAATTCAATTTCTCACTTCACATAATCGTTTCACTTTTGCCTTGAAGTGTTACTTTTAATTTAATTTAATTATTTTTTTATGACGCATGTTCTCTGGTGAGTTCAGGTACATCTGTAACTTCAAGTGGAAGAGTTGCATGTGAGTTAAAAATTTTCTATAATACCAAAAAAAAAAAAAAAAAAAAAAAAAAAAGACAAAATACTGACGTTTTTGTCGAATAATCTGTCTGACATGAGGGATAATATAGCATTTGCATTTTAACTAAAAGACTCGCGCTCTGACACTATGGGCACATTTTTAGAAATCTATTTAATTCCACAGAAAGGTTAGCCACTTTAGTGTTTCACTTGTGACCTATGAAGTACCCCCGAAATTGTATCATATTAAACAACAACAACAACAATAACAACAACAATAAACACTCGAGGACTTTAAAGAGTTTAATTTTTTCCGAGGTTTGAGAGCGCTCACCCCGGCTCGGGGCTCCACAGATGTGCTGGATGAGAGCTCCTTGCTGCAGACTGCAGCGGAGTGTTTGACAGTCAAACTTGAAACAGTCTTTGGAACTGAAACGGTCTCTGCCAACACGAACACATACCCCAAACAGTTCGGTAAATATGTACAGTTTCTCGCAGCTTCAGTTTTCAGCAGCTACCAGAACTTGCCTACCGTCTGCATCCTCCCAGCAGCCTCGCACTTCATCTGCGGGCAGTACTTGCGTGTGTGAGCGCTGTCACCGGTGGCTTCGCAGATCGGGCAAGTGTAGTTCCGGAGGACGGGGCAGAAAACTATCCCGTCGTCTGATTTGAGCTTGTGAGATAGGTACACCCTCGGAGTCTCCCCGTTCTGCTTGCATAAGCGGCAGTAGTCCGAGGATGAGGCGCTGCTGCTGGTGTCCGACGCGCTGCTGGTCGGACTGGACTGTGATGAGTTTTTGGAGGATTTCTTCCCCCGAGTGGAAGTGTGGACCTTACTCCAAGGGGGCGCTTGTCCCTTCTTTGGACGCTCGGTGTCTCGGTTATCAACCTCACGGTTGCTGCACAGTTTCTCGAACACTTGGCTCAGATTCATGTAGTCGTGCCACATGTTAAAGCTGTCCCCACCAGTGAGGATCGCGCTGTGGACCTCCAGTTGTCTCGGCATTGTGGTCATTTTTTGGCAGAAGTAAAACTGAGAGTGTGTTTGGAGCGCCTCATATTTATAGCTCACTGAAGAAGGTTTTAAAATGCAACAATGTTCGGAGATAGAGAGAAAAAAAAAAGAACTTTGGTGCAGGTGCAGGTGCAGGTGCAGTCTTTTATGTAGCTTTCTGGTGACCTTAAAAGAACCTTTACGAAGCCCGTTGACAGGCCTTTAATCGAATGATCGGTTGGTTGATTGATAACAGAAAAAAAGGACACATAAGATGGACATAAAGGACTGAAAACACCAAGAGCAAAATATTGCATCGCACTCATTTATGTAGTTTATTTTTAGATTAGATAATTTTGCAAAATAACGCAGCAAAATAAATAATAAGAGCCGGGATGTGCAGACTATTTAGCACTGAAAAAACTCCGTCCATGTGAACAGAATCAGGTGTTACCTTACCTGTTGATTAAATATCAAGACTATTTAGCAATAAGCTTACTTTAAAGGCTCGTAATAGGTGAACTGTCTTGGTATAGTTGAGTCACGCAGAGTTCATGGTCCATGTTGTGTTACTTGTTGTTTGTGTGTGTGTGTGTGTGTCACCCGATGACCCCTGGCGCCGGAGCGTCTAGACTACATTAGAGATGTGTCACAGCAAAGAGCCGCACCTGCGCTCAAAGAGAGCACATACATAGAGGTGAGATGAGGATAAATGGATAGATGCGGTCCTTTTTCGAAGCTGAGCGCACAGTTGTATTTCCTGCACAATCACACACGAAGTGAGGCTGTGTTTATGCCGGTTATACCATGAATATACACCCTGCAGGCACCACTTGTTTGTCAAACTGTTTATGAAGCAAAAGTCACATTTCTGTTTATTCACAAAGCAAAAAGAAGGGGGGAAAAGAGGCGTAGGAGGGGGTGGAGCGTGCGCACTAGCATACCGGCGACGGCTGTTTCCTTTCACTAAAAGGAAAAAAATAATAAAATGTGTACTTCACGTTACGGTTAAAACTGGGGGTTTTTTTGTGTTTTTTTAATTTTTATTTTATAGAAACAATTTTTGCTCATAACCAATTGACAGGGGATTTCTTAAAATCACCCCGCAGTTCTTCAGCTGAGACACCTGAGTTAGAAAACACAAACACTGCAGCTGTCTTTAACTCGCGAGGGCAGTCATGGACGCAAGACCTGCGTCTCATCACTGTGTGCGTGCTTTATTTATACTTCTCTGTGTGTCTGTGTGTGTGTGTGTGTGTGTGTGTGTGTGTGTACAAATACAACAGAGTTATTCTAAGAATTCAGAGCTGAGGTTCCCCTTTTTCTAAATCTGCATGTTCTTACAGTAAGAGGAAGCTGTAAGTTGTTTATCATACAAGAGTTTCATGTCAAAAGTCACGTAGACATTTGCTTAGTGATAAATATTGTGTAAAGTGATAAATATTTTTTTGAAAACAAATTCTTTGAAGAAGTGTCCCTCACATCTTCCCACCTGCTTTCACTGCATAACAGCCCACCCTAGTGAGACAAGACCGAGTAAAAGAGCCTGAAAGGAGTTCAGAAGTGCCCTCAAGCACCAATTTTGCCCGCAAGCACCGCAAGATCCTTTGTTTTTCACAAAGATAACTGCTAGACTCCACGTACAGTGGTGAAGATGAAAATTTGCCACAGACCACAGCCACAGTCACGGTGTGACAAATAAAGCCAATAATTATTTCCCAGTTTGTTTGTTTTGTCATCAAATTGAGAAAATGTGTGTTTAATGAACTATTTGTACAATATAACATATATCAATAGGAGTACAAAAGGTCACAAAGGTCAAATAGTATTCTCAAGTGTAAGCTCAGTAATGGTCAAAATATTGCGTTTTTGTGACTGAAACTCATTCATGCATTTGTGTCATCACACTTAGATTACTGTAATTCCCTGTTTACTAGCTTGGATAAATCATCTCTCTCTCGCCTCCAGACAATACAAAACGCAGCAGCCAGACTACTAACTCGCTCTACCAAGCGTGTTCACATCACTCCCATCTTATATTCTTTACATTGGCTCCCAATAGAGTTTAGAATTCGCTTTAAAATTCTTGTTTAAACATACAGAGCACTAAACGGCTCCAGATTACTTATCCAAGCTTCTTTTAAAATACACTGCTGCTCGTCATCTCCGCTCACAGACTCAGAGTCTCTTAGTTGTTCCCCGTACACGACTGAAGACAAAAGGGGACAGAGCCTTTCAGTCTGTTGCACCAAGGCTGTGGAACAGTTTACCACTACCACTACGTTTGCTTGACTCTGTGGATTCTTTTAAAAAACAGTTAAAAACTCTTCTGTTCAAACAAGCCTTTTGTTGATCTACATTTTATATTTTTTACACTAATTACATTTGATCTTTTACATTGTATATAATGTCTATTGATTTTATTGTTTATTTTAATATTTGTGTACAGCGCTTTGTGAATGTCTGTCTGTGAAAAGCGCTTAATAAATTAAGTTTACTTACTTACTTACTTACTTACTTACTGAGCCTGCAGTTCAGAAATTTAACCATTAGATGGAGTCATTGCCAAAGCAATGTCACTTTGAATTGGAGCATCACTGGGCTGACACTCACATTACAGAGGCAGACCAAAACACACACGATTAAAATAATGTATATAAACGTGGAGAGAGATAGAGGAGAAAAAAGCAACAAACTCCACATACAACATCCAAGTTGGAAAAAGCTGGGGAGTAGTCAGTGGTATCACATGTCCCCCCAAAGTCTGTTTTCAAGCATATCTAAATAGGCTTGTGACAGGGCCATTCTGTGTCATTCTGATCAATCCTGCAGTGCTGACTCAGTTGGCAGATGTGTGGTTGTTCTCACTATGCTACTCCCACAGGCCTCCCCTCTCCTCTTCCTCGTTGCCATTCCCTGATGAGTTGCATCCACAGGAATCTTGATCAGAGCGCCAGGGATTGGTCTTTTGAAGCTCTCAGGGTCCCCCTGTGATTTTACTTAGTTCTTCTTTCCCTGCTCTTCCTTTGGTTAATATGTTGAGGTTTGACACATCTCCAGCCCTTCTTGTTTTTGTGCTTGAAGTAGTCCAGGGAGGCACAGAGTCCTCGTGGAAACTTTTGATGTCCATCTCAGAGTGATGACATTGTACAAAGCTTTCCTTTCGTCTTGTTTTCTATAGGGTCATGCTGCTTATGCACAATGCAACCACCAAAAGGCAGCACTTGGCTGGATCTATATAAATTGCTAGAAAAACAGCAATAGTGCTCACCTCTACATGCTTCATGTTGTAAGTTGACAGTCCATGTTGATGCTGAATAGTGGCCTTAATGTGTAGATTATATAATTACTTAACTGAAATGTCCACTACAGGTTTATGTAGTTAGAGTTGGCAATCTTTCTTACAGAACATTTACTATGACTGATGTTAGTAGTCCTGTGTTTGTCCGTTATATGTCGTATGTAGCACCAGGGTCTCAGAGGAACGCTGTCTCACTTCACTCTGTACTGTAACACTATACATGGTTGAAATTAAAATAAAAGCCACTTGAATTGCCTTGTTACCTGAGATTACAGTTTACAGTTAAGCAACATATTCATTTGTAATTTATGGACCTTTTTTTTTATACAGTAGTGATCATGTTTTGAATGTTGATTCCAAGACAGCTTTTGTCTGTTTGGCTTTTTGTAATTTTAATTGTCTTTCCAATTTGCCAGAACACTTCTCCACAATCACTGTCCACATATACATACATACGTTCATAAGAACACAACTCTGAAGCCAAGCTGAGGTACGGGAGTCACTGAATGGCTGGTTTATTTTATTGAACGTTGAAAACATTTTTGTAAAGTTGTCCTCAAATGACAAGTCATCTTCTCTGCTGGAATAGGAGACATCCTGGAAGAGGTGATACGCCAGTCTGACATCTTCCACCCAAATGTCATCTCCAAACTACTTGGACTTGTCTGTGAGTAGATACACCACAAACTATAATATGACATCCACAGCAGGCATTTAACTAAAATTTAACTTGATCTGTTCGCACAAGAGCACTAAGTAAATATCAGATAATGTTTCTTACCGTTCTGCAGCATTACTGTATTCTTCCTATCCTTGGACAGAGTGTGATCAGGTTTGTATCCACAGCCCTGCCTTGCCATCTTCTGGCAATTTTCATCAAACCTCTTTTTGTGGTGTGGGCGAACAAAGTGGTAGAGGCCTGTGACACAAGGCAGCAATAGCAATCAACTACAAACTGTTTTAGCAATATTCCACTAACACACTGTTATATTGGTGCGAAATTATGACTTTGACATTGTTATTAGTATTGTGTAAATGTCTGATAATGAATACAGGTATATTCAGTTTTTTAAAAGTAACATTGGTTGAGGGGTTCCTAAGCTATTGTGAAAAACTGGGCAAACTACAAAGAACGCAATGATCCTATCCACAGTACATAGTTTCATTACGTATACATATTATGGTAGAGAAATCAATTTAAGAAAAGAGTGGAAATTCATATTGACCAACTATGATCTGCACTGTATCCAAACATGCCAGTTCATCCAAGTTGAGGTGGGCAAGCCATGGTCAACATGTATGAAGGCTGAAATTAAATATGGTGATGTTGATGGGACAATTTAGGAAATCACTGACTGCAAGAGATTTTTACCCAGTTATTAAAAACAATCCATGTTAACAATTATCCTGGTTTGTAGTGCCGACGTGGGAAATTTTTCTATTTTGTTTTACTATTGTGATAGGTATGAATGTGCAATTACAATAAAGAGTTCTCTCTCTATCTTGAATTAAAGCTCATTTCATCTTTACCATTTGGACAAAACACAACTTTTACAATTTTGTACTGTGCATGACCAAGTTGAAAATCAAAATCCCTGCTTGTTTCAATAAGTCAATGCATTCTGCACATATTTCAACTATTTTGCTGGCGTGAGATTTTAAATAAACAAATTAATATTAAAAAAATAATAATTTAAAATATTTCATTCAATTCGAAAGAGTTGAAAAAAAGATAATGACTTTAATGGATTTGTAAATAAGTGAATTGGTTAGACACATTTTACCTAGAGAGTAATATGAACTACTCGTAAATCTAGAAAACGTGTTCCGAGTTCAGACCTGTGCAAAGCAGGTATACTTCATAGATGTAGGTGAGAGAGCGTACTCTCATGCCTCCAGTGAGTATATTGTCATTCTTAAAGTCTCAGTGTTAACCAAGTGAGGTATTTTTGCAGCTATTAATTTATGACAGCAGAAGATTTACCATGTAGGAGATTCTGAGTATTAGTGTCTTTGCCTAAAAATGCGGTTTCAGTCAGCAGGTGATTCAGGTCATCAGTCTTTTTGTAGGTGTGCAGCGCCCGTATGATGCGGTGACAGCAGACCTCACTCAGGGACTTCTTCATGTCCGCCAGGAATGTCTTAGCCCTGCTGGGTTTACGTTCTTGAGACAAATCCTCAGGGACACCCAGCTTCTTCAATGACATTAGAAGAAACAAAATCTGAGCAGCATAAACTTTTTTACCACTATTTTACAAGTACAGAAATCAATCAAAAACTAAGTATACTTCCAGCTCTCAAGACTGTCTTCCACGTGCTTACATCTCTCACTACAATTCACAATGTTGTCTGAGAACATCACAGTCCATGGAGACTACTGCCTGACCTCATCTGTCAACCATTAGTACTGCAAACAAAAGTGGCCCAGATCAGATCCCCATCTGTCATTCCTACTGCACACCTACTCATGTATCTGGCTCTTACTCTGACTTATTTCTGCAGTACCATATTTCCTTTCTTGGCATGCTACCATGTGAGGTCCAAAAAGACACAATGCGAATACTTCTGACCTTCTCTATATACCAGATTAGGCTTAACATTATGAACCCTAACAGCTGAAGTGAAGAAGATTGATTCTCTCTTCATCATGGTACCTGTCTTGGTTTATATTAATTTCCAGTTTGCAATGGTCAGTATCTATCAAAAGTGGTTCAAGAAAGAAAGTGTGTGAACCAGCGACAGGGTCATGGGTGGCCAAGGCTCACTAATGAGTAAAAACTGGCCTATGTGTACTAATCAAAAAAAGCGACTGTGGCTAAAACTGCTAAAAAAGTCTTGGTTGATTCTGATAGAAATCTGTCAGAATACAGAGTGGATCACATATAAGTATGGGGCTACATAGCTTCAGACCAGTCAGGGTGATCATGCTAAGCCCTGTCCACTGCCAATAATAGGTAATTAGAATTGAATTATTTTTTTGGGTCATATTAATGACCCTCTCAAATGCCTTTTTGTGTGGCATGGTGCAGCTAGAGAACCATAAACAGATGCAGCATGTGAGCACACTTTCAATGGAGCCACAGTAGAAGATGATCATTACTTGGATGTTACTTTGAGATGTAAATTTTGCATAAACATTGTTGCAGATCATGCACACCCTTTCATGGAAATAGTATTCCATGATGGCTAAGCAAGATAATGTAAAATACGTTCAAAAATGTTTTGAGGAACACAACTCTGGCTGCAAACATATTGGTGCCAGATAACCCAGACGACCTTCAGAGGTCTTTTGGACTGTTTCGGAAAGTAAGGACAACCAACACAATATTAGGAAAATGGTTATAACGTTATACCATACTGGCATACTTCTCTGTTAACACTCAATGCAAAAAACAAATCTAGTTTTCGTGCCTTAGCATACCTGAAACAGATTGGTATATATGCACCAAGAATATATATCTTCCTTAGCTGCTGGTATATCTCATCTACTTTATCCTGCTGTAGTTACTATAGTTCTGCACATCCTAAATAACTGTACCAATATCCTTCTTCTCTGAGCGATACTCTCACTTTCCAAGACTATGTTAAACAATCTGGTTAAATTTTCACTGCTCTCCCTCCTATACATCTCCATACCTCCACAGGTATGTCATTTGTACCAACTGCCTTTCCAATTTTCATCCTCTTCAAAATCTATAGTAATCCCCCCTCACACATACACACAGACACACACACACACAATTACTCACACACTTTGTCTGTTACTCATGATGTGAATTAGTACTTCTTACACTGTGACAATGTCAGAAAATGATCTACCTTTTGCTCTCGCATGTCCTCTTCAATGGTATTGCTGGCTTGCTCCAAAGCATCCAGCAAGTTGAGTGGTCTCCTGTTATTGTGCAGCACCTCATACTGATTAAGGAAATTGGCCATGTCATTGGCTCCATTCTTCTCATCTGATCACAAAAAAATAATCAAGGACTCACATTGGGGCAGCTGTACATTTTAAAACTAATATTTGCATTTCTGTAGGTTTCGGTTTAACTGGCTTTTAGTCACTTCAATTTATACCATTTATTATTGAACTCATTGTTTCTAATGTAGTTTTTCTCCATTTAAACTCAATGAATTGTAAAGACATTCTAGTGAAATATATCTGGTATAGCAAAAGCACACCTTGATCTTTAATATGCTAAAACGAAACATAGCAAAACATCAAACCACATCCATTGTACTAACTGAGTCTCCTCCTCTTCAAGCTGGGAAGGTATGTGTCCAACACCTTGGCCTTCTGGGTGTGAGAAGTTTGCAAGTAGCGGCGAGAAGTGGAACTGGAGGACTGAGTGTCTCGTGAACACTCAGTCTCGTGGTTGTGTGCTGGAGCCTTCTTCCCAACCACAGGCCTCTTAAATGTTTAATGCACACACTGTCAGGAGAAGCTGACCAACTGACCTGCAAACAACTTTCATAAAAGCGTCTACACATTTTACTGCACATGCAATGATATGATATGTTAGCCGATATTTATTATTAAAAGAATCCGACAACAAAGGTTGGCACGGTGTTACAAAAACCCATAACTCTAACTTTATTATAAAAAAACTGGCAGAAAAAACTAGAAATCAAAGTTCATTAAAAGTATATTTTGGCGAGATAAATAGTGCCATAGACATTAATGAAAATACTCAAGGTAAATATTCACATTTTTAACTACTCTGGATTTTTTTTGTTTTAAATCACAACTCAAGTTTCCTATCTTTTCAGAGCTTAAAAAACCTACCCACAAATCCGGATTACCAACAGTACTATTAGCTGGTTCCTTAACAAAACTGAATAATGAAAGAATTTGCAGCATTGTATGAACTGTGCAGGTGCGACTACCCACCATTTTTTGTGCAGTCCTGAAGAACTGAGAGACATCACGGACGACATTGCCAAAGGTGTCATAGAGGCGCACATAAGACCTCACCCATGATGGAAGCATGGCCCGGGTATCAGCATTTTTAAATCTGTTGGGAAACTTTTCATTTTAGTTTAAGAATACTTTTTTACATTTTCAATTAATAAGGTGAACTAAGCACTTAATTGAGAATTTTTTAAATGTGAAGCTTCGGAGACACTGTCTGGTATAGTGGAGAATGTTCCCTCTTGTATGATGTTACTTAATTAAGTAAACGTGGTCTATATCTGACCTCTGATCACACAAGAAGATCGCTCCATAGTCTTCCTTGTGACGAATCACTCTACCAATGGCCTGATTCACAGCTCTGAAAGCCTGCTGTCTGTACCAGTCTTGCCCTGATAAGTACTGTTCACACACACACACACACACACACACACACACACACACACACACACACACACACACACACACACACACACACACACACACACACACACACACACACACACACACAGAAATCCAACTACCGTTATACGACCAAGCAATCCTTTAGTGTACCTCAATAGTTAATTTTGTTGATTTTCTTTCACCTTTTGCCCTACAGAATTCTTTTGATTCATCTCATCCAAAAATTGCATTTTCAGGACAACGCGAGGGTCTTTTTTTGGAGGGAAAGGAAGGCCAGTAATGATGACACCCCGACCAAACATGTCTGCAAAATCCAGACCCTCGCTCGCCTAAGACAAGAAGATATAATTACATAGCAGCTTTGAGAGAAAGTTTTTGTGTAACCCTACATTAAAATGAAAGAGAATCCTAACTCCATATCTACGTTTTCTTAAATGTTTATCCAATTAGTCACAGCCATCATAGAAAAAGAGGTAGGTTGCAAAATGGAAAAACAGCATAAAACGGTTAACAAAGAGAGATATTCATGTCACAAAAATGAACAGTCATTCCCAAAACATTGTATGGTAATACACTTGTAAACAAAAGAAAAAAAATTGCCTGATGTTGACACAAGAGGACAAGGGTACCAAAGATATGACATGTCCTTTGAATATCATATACAATTGTGATCAGAAGTTTATGAACACTCATCATGGGTATGAATGTCATGATTATTTTGGGCTTCTAATGATTTCTTTCAACTGCTCTTTTTCCAGGTTGAAATGGTTTTACAGCATTCATCTATTATGACTTGAACATTATTGGATGCACTACTTTAAATTAATTGAGATTTTATATTAATCGCACAGGGTCAAAGGCATATAATAAACTCAAATATCAACAGACATCCACTTAAATCTTTCATAAGGTCTTTGTCTTTCAAATTGATGAGGTCAAGGCCATTAAACTCATCAGTGATTGTGATTTATTACAGCTGGAAGTTTCTCTTTGCAAGCATAAAAAGGACAAATATTCAGAACAACATGAAAGTCCAAGGAACTCAGTTTATGTAAATTGGGAAGGTCTCTTGGAACCATTCTGAACTGCAATTCCAAGATCATTAGTTCAAACAACTTCAATTAAATACAAGATATTCAAATGACTCACTACTTTACCATGCTCTGAAGGGGGGGACTCTAGGATATCAACAACTACAACATTTGCAGGTGTCCACATAGATAAGCCAAATGATTTCTGGAGAACAGTTTTTTGGACCGAGAAAAACAATGATCGAGTTGTTGTCCACAATTACAAGGTGTGTTTGGACGAGTAAAAGTGAGGGCTTAACACCTAACAACACTGCACCAACTATCAAGTATGGTACAGATGGATGATTTGTACGAACATTCATGATCATGATGATTGTATGTAAACTTCTGATCACAACTGTATACCCACACTATACAGCAAAAGTTGGAGCTGAAACATGACAACAGAAAACATTGTAGGACTTTTGCAGAGTCCATGGACAGCCTCCTCACCTTCCCTCGACACACACCAAAGAAGGCTCCTCCTTTGGATCGGGGATCATTGACTTTGGTGTAATAACCATCAATGACCTAGGAATAGACAGAAAGAAGCTCAATTTCTTTCAAATCTTTAGATTTTTATAACTATAAAAAGCTTAGGATATTTCTTCAGATGTGAAATGTTTAAAGAGGGGTTCACAGCCGAGTGATAAGACACCTAAAATATAAATAAATACTAACTTCATTAAAGGTGCCCTTCTCTGTAGGTTCAACAAACATGGGCTTTAACTTCTCAATGCGGTTTGCATGTCCAGTAGCCTGGTGATAACACATATACACACGCAGGAAATTACTTTATACAGTAACATCTTAGATTGTTATAAATGATTAAATTGACTGTGGAGTACCTCACTTAAAAAGAAAGAAAGAAAGAAATGAGTTCATACTGGTTAAAAGGCTTTTTACTTTTAATTATTACATTTATATTTTGATATCTTTACTATTTTTTAAAATATGCACACTGTACCCTTACGCACCCTGATGGCTCCCCGCCCCACCAGCTTATCGTTGTGGAGGGGTTTGTATGTCCCAGGTATCCCAGAGGCTAAATTGTGAGGGGGCTATTTGCCCCGTGGTAGGGTCACCCATGGCAAACTGGTCCTGGTTGAGGGGCCACACAAAGAGCGATTTAAAAGGCCCCTGGTAATAGAACGTCAAAGGAACAGTTCCTACTACCCGGGACAGGGTTACCAGGGAGAATGCTGGACAGACCACGTGAACGTAAGGGTATAGTTAGAAGTCCACAAAACTTTGAGAAGTTTTGTGGACTTTGAGAAGGGTGTCTGGCCCATTGCTCCGGGCCATTCGATCCGTATACGACTGTTGCAAAAGCTCGTCTGCATGGCCCATCATCCACTGGAAACAATAGCAGAGTTGTCTGTATATTAAATTTCCATTAAATGTATTTCTAATTTGCTAGACAATACAAAATATAATTCATGGAGAAAGAGAACACAAAACATAAAAGTGACTAGAAAAGCTAAAAAAAAAAAAAAAAAAAACCCAAACCCTTATGGTTTTCCACAGGTGATTCTGCTGAATTACACTTACCCTCCAGAATTCCAATGTTTTTTCCATTGAAGGAAAGGAAGGGAAAAATACTAAGAGTCCATGAGGAACCAGACGACTCAGGTTGGCTGAGAAAAGAACACAGGTTACAAAACTGTATCACAATCAAAACCAAGGTAACAATTAAGTTTAAAATCCAGGCATCTGTGAAAATAGAATTTATGAAATTTAACAGAGTTAAAAGTTAGCAGAGAGTTAGCTTGCTAGTTTCCACCTAAACATAGTACGCCATGTTCTGATCGAGAGATTTCTAAAAAAAAAACATTACAACATACAGCCGAAGGATGGACGCTAACTTTTTTTTTTTTAAAATGGGCTTGTTCAGATTGAATAGAACAAGATAAAAGCCTTAAAATGTGTTAAAAACACAACAGCCTCAATAAATGCAGAGTAGTTTGGGCCCGGAAACTGGGTTCAGGTACGTCATCACTTAATGAAAAAGATAATAAGCAATATGAAATAACCATGAAGATCAGAGCATTAAGTTAACAGTGTTGCTGATGTCAGTAAGAAAAAAAAATCTCCTTAGAAACAGCAAAACCAAACAATTTCAATACTGTATATTGTGATCTTACCAACAGTGTTGCCTAAAGATGCCATGTTTTCAGGAACAAACCTGTGACAGAAATTTAAAGTTTGAGTTTAGCAATCAAGTAAAAACTTCACAGTCAGAACCAATGTAGGTATATATTAGTTCTGTCAGCGTTCACACGTTAATCTGGCGTTAACAGGCTTAAACGCGTTAAGGCAGTCCTCACAATTAACATGAAAAATATTTTAACGCACTCAATCCATCTGGAGTGCAGAATATAAAACAGTATGATTGGTGGGGTGTTCTTTCTAATACTTATCTTGCAATACAAAGTGCATAGAAAAGACTGTTTTCTTGAATTAGTATTATATAAAAATTAACTAAAGTCTTACATACACATAAAAGGATTTAACTTGACTTTATAATAAATCAAAACATGAGAAAAAAATATCGTTACACAACGATAATTGACTCCAGAAGTCAGAAAAACTAGCAAATAAATGAGCAAATTATAAGTTTTGCCATGCACCTTAATTTGTATTTAGGCATATGGCAAAACATATTTCATTTCAAACAACTGCAAATTTCCAAAGTGACCTGTTAGAAAGTAATCATATGCTAAAAAAAGAATACTGACCTTCGATCAAACGCTGAACTTAAGGGCACTCCATCTGGGCCTTGTGCAATGACGCCCACAAAGATCTGGTCGCGCTCAATCACATGGCTGTTCTCCAGACATACTGGGAATTCTCTGTAAGAGGAGGAGCAGAAACTCACTGTGATCAAGTTTTAGGTTTACCCCGCTGTCCATGCAGCAAACAAAAGTTTACTAGTAATGCTACTTCATATGATACTTCATGATGAATTTCTATTCAGTGAAGGACAGAAAAATTGGAGGTTACAACATTTTCAAAAAGCATTACACTTACAGAAAACCATATATGTTAGATGTATTAGACAGAATTTTTTGAAAATGTAAAGATAAAATGCCGCAAATTCATCGGCATGTGTCATACTGACTAACTCCACTCTCAAGAATCCTGCCCATATTTACAAGCTGCTACACTCGTCACTTTAAATAACATCAAGGTCAATTGGCATTCTCTTTCGAGGATGCCAATGTTCACATTTTGGACAGAGAGGACAGATGGTTTGAAAGAGGAGTGAAAGAAGCCATCTATGTCCACTGTGAGCGACCATCTTTGAACAGAGGCGGGGTTTACGACACCAACTCTCTGCCATCTATAATCCAGTTTTGAGATCCTTCCCAGACGCCTTAACGCCCACTCACATCCTGGGCCATCTGACCTCAGGAATTCGCATGATAAGGTGGGGCCAGGTTTCACAATGAACACACCCGAAACTCTGGCTGATTGGGACCCACACCCAGTTTCCCACCTTGGCTCAGGCGACTAGAGGATCATCAGGGGGTCCTTTTGTCCCTCTGTGGGGGGAAACTCCCACTAGGTTTATATCTGGGACTCTCCACCATTTGACCTTAGAACTGAAGAAGCTTCTCGGATGAGAGGTGAAACGTCTTCAAGCAACTTAAAGAAGTCCAGACGCTTTCCTTTGCAAGCTCCTTTGACCATCAAGGTCAATTTAACTCTTTCAACTGTAACTTGTAAATTTAAATTGTTATTGATCCTTTTACTTTAGTCATAAAGTGTGTATTTGTTTCTTACTCTTCTTATATTTATTGTTAGTCATTTGCACTGCATGGAATTGGAGCCTCATCGTCTTGTCTCGCTATATACTACACTGTATATAGCAGAGATGACAATGCCTTTGGATGCTAACAAATTGTTAGAGGATTACATAGATCTGTGTATTGTCAGAATCATTCTGATTTATTCATAGACCATGTCAAACAAGTTCTCCTGGCTATAAAATGAATCATTAACTTTTATGTTGAGCATCGTTCAATTGCTAGAAAAATCAAATAATGAACAGAAGATTTAAATTATGAGATAGTGAACAGTTTCTACATCAAACAGCAGTTCACTGTAGAAAGGGTTTAATTCTTCTGTTCAATGTTCAGACTAAACAGGTATAAAGGTGATTGTTTTTTTTTATTTTTTTTTATTTTAAAGTAGTTGCTACTCAAGCTGGTGTGGGAAAAATGTAATTGTGCAGCAGGGCAGTCAGAGTGACAGCTAACTTACATTCTCATCTCAGATGTGAAAGAAGACAGGGGCGATAGGGTACCACTTGTCAGAATGATGCAGCGAATGCCTTGATTCACCAGATCTTGCATACTGAAGGCCGGAGAGAAGCACCAGTAACTCAGAATATTTCCTGCAATTTCCAGAGAAACACATCACATTTACCTGTAGTACGAATCTTTCATACACTAATAACGATTGAAACTATAACTTTTAACAGGGTTCACACTCTAGCGGAAATATATAAATGGTATTAATAAAATTCATTCTGTCAATGTGGATCCATGTAACACAACAATGCATCAGGTTGTGCACCGTTACCTTGCTTTTTTGATGAACCTGAAGCCCACATATCAACACTATGTTTTTTTGAGTGAATGCTGGTGTCCCGATGGATATGAACCTGAGCCGAACAAATGACAGAAGCTCATAATTAGTTATTTAATTTCCAAGATTTCTTTTTAAATTTAATATACCGGAACAATGGTGATAGTTGTGGCAAAGATATGCTACTTTTAGCTGGTTCCAATATGAACACGAATTGTATCCCCCCCCCCAAAAAAAAAAATTTAAAAAAAAAAAATTCCATTGACTTAATGAACACACCTTGAAATGAGCCGTGTTGGTTTCCATCTGGTGTAGTTTCTCCTTTTCTGACGGTTCACCACAAAATACCAGCTGAAATAACAAAACAAAGGAGAACCTTCAAACATGCCACAAGGTGATTAAATAACTACTCTTTATACAACGAAGAGTAATGAATTCTATAATTTTATTGACTGTCCTCAATCAAATCTGTTAGGCCACACAAATAATATGGGACCAATGCATATTAATTTTCACTCAAAAAGACAAAAATCCCCCCCCCCCAAAAAAAGTTTAATATTGACCAAATTCTTTAATAGCCATACAAAGTGTACCTGTATGATATCAGAAAGCTTCTGGAGTCCACTAGTATTGAGAAATATTCCTGGCTCTGAGGAGAAACATGCATCAAACAGGTCATTTGTTAATTAGTTGCACTGATCGGTATAATAAAACCAGCCAATGTTACAAATGATAAATGATGTGATAATGTGTCTAAGCCAAAATATGATGCCTTACGTTGTGCCAGGTATCCAATGATGTGCTCCAGAGCTTCATAGACTGCTGTCTTGCTGCTGAAGGTCAGATTAGCTTTTTCGAACACCTCATAGATGAAGCTAAGACACAACATAGAGACATGCAGTGCTTATTAGGTTTATTATAACAGTTAAGATTCAGAATCATTCTCTCAGCAGCTTTAAGTGAGAACCCGCACTACGGTTAAGGTACTAACTACAGAGACATTCTATGACCACACTTTATTTGTTCTACCATGCTGTCACCTACATTCCAGGTTTGGTAATGCCTTGATCACTTGGATCATAGGCATCAATGGCAGCTTCCAGATCCAGTAGTATCTCTGTTAAAGCAGAAAATAAGTTTTGAAAATTAACTCTTGTCACAAACCAACAGGACGACTGACTCCGCAATACTTTAATAAATACTTACGTTTGATTTTTGCAATGGTGGACAAACCTAATTTGAAACCTAAAACAAAAAAAGAAAATATTAAAAGACGTGCAGCTGACAATCCTTTACTTGCTTTACAAAACAACAAAAAATTATTACTATTAATAATTTAATAAGGCCAAGGCTAAACTAAGGCTAATAAAGTTAGTGAAGACTTAGAAGGTAGAAGTAAATCCAAACTTATACAAGTATACAAGTAGCCCAAAATGCCATGAAATTTATACATAACTATACTATATTCCATGGAAAACTCTTTTAGAAACATGTATATAACCTGAGAAATTGAGACAAGTAGGTTTTCTTACCAGAAGCGGAGGTTTCTCCATGAAAGTCTACATTCACAGAGTCTCTGTGGCTGATTTCTTTAGACTGCTCCACAAGCAGCCTGTCCACAGCATTAATGGCTGAGGCTACATCGTAGGGAGTGAGATCAAATGATGTTGATTCTTCACATGTCTTTTCCTGCAAATAAAAGAAGTAAAATTTCCCGGAGGGATTAATAAAGTTTTATCTAATATAATATAATATAAACATTGCTACCCCAAATTGAAAGGTCTGCAAACGTTCTCTTCATGTTTGAAAATGGAATATGTATCAGCCTATAAATAATAGTGATCGCACCACATTGTGTTTTATTTATTACAAATTGTTTGTAAAGCTTAAGTAACTGGAAATTTTAATACATTTCACTTCAACTATTATGGCATGATGATGACATTAGTACTTTAGTATGCCCAAGAGTACATTTCATACAGGAGTTTGAATTTATGTTTTTTAGGTTCTTTAATTAATAAAAGAAAATATTTGTTCATGTTTAAATACTGTACACTGAGCATTTTGTGAAATTGTAGATCTACTGTAATCAATCACTTGTAATGCACAGTAATGACATGGGATTTATTAAAAAATGCATTTTTTTGTGAAGCTATGCTGTTCAATATCTGGCTTGCAAAAGGATAGTTCATTAATGTGAATTTGTGCATGTACTTGTATTTCTCTACACTAAAACAAAAGGAAAATCTGGAAGCATTTGTTTTAATATGTGCTTAGGGTTTGAGCAGCCCAGCGGTCTTTATTTAGGCTCTATGTGGCATACAAGTTAAAATGAATTTGAAAGCCTTAGTAGTGGGTCACTTCTGGTCTTCGAAGCTTTAATTTAGTTTACTTAGTGAATACATTTAACAAAGGAAAGATATAACCATACCACATTGTGAGCCTCGTCAAAGATAACCACAGCTCCATTCAGGTCGATACTGAGTGCCTTACGGCTCTGTGGAATGGAAAGACGGAGAGAGCGAGAGAGTGGCAGTTGAATATTAGGATTCATGGAAATTGGAAATGACAGTGCCAATCATAACACTAAAGTCTCTTTCAATGCTCAATTATGGTCACATATATCATCCTGAGATGTAATGAGGATGGATGACTGAGCTCACCTTTGGATCTAGCAGGTAGTTGTATGGCATAAAAATGACATCTGCTTCTTGTTTCAGTGAACGAGAGAGGTAGTAAGGACAGACTCTGTGGAAAAATGTGCAAATCCGAAATCAAATACATGAACTTCAAACAAAAACAGACCCATCCTGATAGCTGGGTCTAAGTGTAGCCAGGCCTATATAACATCTTACATCCTGCTACTGTGTGTTGGATAGTCTCCGGGGAGCCATTGCACACTCTGCAGTTTCGGTCCTGTGCGCTATGGTTGACTCCTGGCTTTATTGAAGTGGTGCTTAGGGCCTATTGTTGTGGTGCCACAATCAGAGCCTCTGTGCTGTCCTTTAAGCCAGCCTTTGCTAGTTGCCATGTCAATGGTGCGTGTGCTAGAGGGATTGTGCATGACAATTCCTTATCATGTATTTGAGTCACCCAAGCAGCTCATCTCGGGTGGCCCATCTTGCTAGTGTCTTCATGGATGCTGAGGGTTTCATCCTGAACTCACTAATCACCTTGCCTCTTTCTATTGGTTGGGGTGCTGGAGTTTGGGTGAAGATCTCTATAAACTGTGAGGACACCGTATGTCCTGATATCAGTAGCCTATATAAGGTGTCAGTGGCCATTTTATTATTTCGGCTATGGTACACCCAGGTACTTTTAGATTGTTGATTTGACCACTCTTATTTATTTTTGTTTTCGACCTCTGATGGATTTCTTTGGGTTTTTTCAGCATTATGATGTTTCTCCTTCAATTGTATTGATATGACTTTGGTCCTTGTATTGAAAGTTTTAGTGAACTGATACAAAATACAAATTCAACACTTTGATCAACTCTAGATCTTTTTTCTGCTTAATTTGTCATGAAATGATGAAAGACCAGTCCTTACCTGGCCATGAAACTGTCTATCAGTCAGTTATCCAACTACTTTTAAACTGCTAAAAATAGAGGACGATGCATTAAAAATGGCTGCAATTCCTAAACGGTTAACACCAAATATCTGTTAAGCCCCATTCATTTTGCAAGTCACTTAACCCACTCCACCCACTATAATGAAATGCCTCTATTTTGTAACATATTTATTGGGTCACCTCACTGTTCCAATCAAGAGTTCAGCTTAACTTTAAGTTGTGACCCATCTATAGATTACCTACAGGGGTTTCACACTGGCTACAGTTTTAAAGGGTTTTGCTGGACAGCGCTAAATAGCATCTTATACTGAAGTAAAGAGGATACTACTAATCAAGTGACTGATTAATAAAATACTATTTGATTCATTAGCTACTATTAAGACAATACTTTGGTGTCACACAGAGACATACCCACCTGCCAATGCTGATTATTTCTTACCAAAGTAAGAAAGTGCAGAACAGAGACTTATTAGTGAAACAGAAATTTACAAAAAAAAAGAACACATCAATTACACACCTCTGCTTGTTGCCAAATTGGACCAAATCCTCCACATCAAGGATAGAACTAACAAAGTCTCTATCAGTGCTCTTTTCTAGAAGAAAAAAAGAAGATCAAGCTTAAGATTGAGTATTTATAAGATAAATTGCTATAAATCACTGATGGAATAGAATAGAATAGATTAAACCTTTATATTCCCAGAAATTAGAAATTTGGGATGGTTACACAGCTCTTATAGCAAGACAGATATAAACACAAGTAGTCCTTTATACACAAGAAACCAAATTCATATGTGCAGATAAAAATTTACAGAGAGATGTATAAAAATGACACGTGTCAAGTTTCCTGTTTTCTATCAAATGGGGGATTTTTATATAAGTTATAGAACGGCGTCATAACAAGTTATTATAATTTGCTATCCTCGAAGTAACAAATGCATGGACCACATTCTCAACATAACAATTTTCATTCAAATTTTTACAGCCACTAAAAGCAGGCAGTAGACATTTCATTAATATCCACATTTTGGACATTCCTGGACTTCAAACTTCCTCACAGTAGTACGTGAGGCCAAGGTTGTGCGATACATAGAAAGTTATTAGTGTTGAATAATATAATATTTGAATGATATATGTAGTCTGTACAACACAAACAAAAAAGGTAAATTACATGCTTTTCTAGACTATTATGCTACACGGATATAGTCACTCTGTTAGACCATTACCTTCAAGTTTTTTGTAGTAGACACATGACCTGGTGGAAACTTTTCCTCTGCACATATGAACCTGAAAAACAAAAAAATTGATTCCACAATAAGACAAAAATCACTAACTATCTACCCATAACCCGTTACTTATCATTTTTTTTCCACCAGCTAGCTCATTGGCTCATTTTTAATAGTACACATACAGACATTAGAAAGGATAGCGTCACATATGTCTTTTATGCTTTATTCCACACACAGTTAGGTATTGCAAGTTATATGTAGACTGGCACACCCAGGCACCATAAATCACTGGAGAAGAGGAGACCCGTCTCTGACCTTTGGGACTGAGAGGGCCTGCGGGGCGAGGCCTTGGAAGGTGAATCTTCATGTGACTGTTACGTGAAAAACACGGTTGAGACACTCTTGTTGCAGATGAAATAACTATTTTTTGACATGCTGGTGAGGTCTTGTAAGATGCCCAAACCACCTCAACTGGCTCGTTTGAATGTGGAGGAGTAGCCTACTTTAAACTCTGAGAAAATTTACCCTGGATAGGTTTCCCTGTTTGACACTGAACAAGTATAACAAGTTGGTAGAGGCACTATTGGCACGCAGTAGAAAGACAACTACTAGCAAATGGCCTGAGCCCACCAAAATTAGAAAATTGTCATGATGTAATGTTGTAAATATTTAAAATGTAGAAGCAGTAGACACCTATTGCAGCATAACTAAGGGAGGATTCAGGGTCACTTGATCCAGCCCTCACTATACGCTTTAGAAAAGAGGAAGGTTTTAAGCATGATCATAGTCTCCGTCTCCTGAATCCAAACTGGAAGCTGGTTCCACAGAAGAGGGGCCTGAAAACTGAAGGCTCTGCCTCCCATTCTACTTTTAAATACTGTAGGAACAACAAGTAGGCCTGCAGAGCGAAGTGCTCTAATAGGGTGATATGGTACTACAAGGTCATTAAGATAAGATGGGGCCTGATTATTTAAGACCTTGTATGTGAGGAGCAGGATTTGGAATTCATGTAAAGGGGCTGGTGTGGTGGCCGTTGGTTTCATTGAGCTGCTTCCACAAAAATGAGGAATTCATCTTGCTCTCAGATATAATAAAGCTCCACCGTCTTGAACTAGAGCGGGCGATAGTAGTGCTTGTGTTCCTGAGATCTAATGCACACTGAAGGCACCACACCAACCAGAACCTGCAGCAGGTGGAGAACTGATTTTATAATGCTACTGTTGGCGGCTGACCAGAACAAGGATGAAGTTACTGTTTCGAGTGGAAGTCCAATAGAATACAGTTGGCACAACTGATTTTTGTTCTTTGTGAATGTAGTCAAACTTTAAGTAGATTTTCCTCCTTTTTTTCCAGCAGTGAGCTTGAAGAAATTCACTGTTTTGTGTTTAAAACAATTCATTAGACATAGCAGTTAAAACATCCCATTATATTTATATCTCTAATATTGCCTTTATAACTTACTTTGACGTGGTTGCTCTTCTGACACATGACGTCCTGGTTAATACACAACTGCTCTCTTGAGCCCATCACACACACCTTTGGGCTGAATCGAAAGAGACATGGGAGAACTGGTTTACCACAAATAGCCAAAAAAACCAGAACAGACAAAAGGTGCTGCACTCAGTAAGACTTCAAAATGATTATAGCTTATGTAATAACCCTTTAAAGCACCAGTAGTATTTGGTTAATTGGGACTTGTGTGTTGCTTTTTGAGATCTTTTAGCCTGTTAAACTTTGTCAGATACATTCTGTTATTAGGTTTCAGTTATCAGGCCTGAGTGTTTTTTTGTGAAACTGAACTCATTACACAACAAAACAAAATAAAAACGGTAGCTATTGTACCATTCCAGGATCAAATTCAGCTATACTAAAATGTATACTGTAAACCTGGTAATTAAAATTTGTATCTCCCTAGTATATACTAACAGTAGGGGTTTGGTGTCCTCATTACACCATGATCACAAAACCTATTAGAAATGTTGTTTTATATTGTGAATAGCTGTCATTCAGACAATCATGCATGATCAAAAAGTTAGAAATGCTTACCTGTATGAAGTGTTCTTTAACTCATTAATAACCTGTGTAAGCTGAGAATGTGTCCTCGTTGCATATATGATCTTGGGGACATCAGTGTAGTAGGCTTGACAACAATAAGAAAAGACAATTAGGGCTTTATACGTTGCTGAAAAAAATTAACTGAACACTTTTTAACATAGTATACCATCAAGTCAAACTTCTGGGATATTGGGCCTCATTTACTAACAGTGTATATGCGCAAATCTGTCTTTGAAGAAATTTGAGAATTTATGCAATGATCCAAAAGAACACAGACAATACAGTTTGAACAGATTAAACAGCTGAGCAATAAATATGCAAAAGTTGCAACATGATGTATATTCTAAACTTCTATATCAGCCTTCTGTCCAGATTGACATTTCTACAACAGCTGTTTTCCCAAAGCGAGAGACTGAGCACCTGCCACAGCTATTAGCTGTGCTACCACCTCATGGAGCCCCTGAACACCAAGCTGAGCAGCCTCCTACATCTCAACCATTCTTTGTACGATTTGAATGCATAGCTGAAACATGGGGATGACAACCCATCTTGACAGGGAATGGAAGAAGGACATCCTACCAAATATTGACTTACAACCTTGTTAGAGTAGTACAAATGCTGTCTTGAAATATGTAGAATATTTCCATGTATGTTTGGAAACATTACATGTTTGAGTGAATCGTTAAATCCTATTTTCCTAACAAAATATAAAGTGGTTTGAGTGCTCAAAAAGAGTAGAAAAGCACTATAGAAGAAGCAGTCAATTTACCATTTATCAAAATATAAAGAAATCAGTGCTAGCTCATTTTCTATTGCATAGCGATGTAAGCACACAGCATGTCTTCGTAGCTTATATCCTTTGCGTTTTTGTATATGTATCTGTTATTCTTCTTTGACAAGTAAAATTACAAATGACTCTTGATTTGCAGATGATACAAACATACATGGTTTGTCACCGTCAGCTGTCCCCCAGGAAGACATAGGTGTGTTTGGAAACATCTCCTGGCCCAGCCTCTCTGCCATCATACAGGTAGACATGGTGTCCTTGAAGTTCTCCCTCCAGGCCAGGGTGGCACACAGCAGGCACAAAGTCTTACCTGTGCCTGTTGGGCTCTCCAGAACCCCATTGACTTTCTGAAATAACCAGACAGGTAAAGATATACATCAAATAAAATAAAATAAAAAACAAACGGAGAAAACCCAAAAACACAAATTGTGATGGTAACAACATTAAAATATTAGAGACTTCCAGGTATTAGACTACGCTTTTATGAGCAAAGATTTGGCATTGTGGAAAAAGATCTCCCTTTTAGCAGAAAGAAATATCTAGCAGATCAGGTTCATAAAAGGGCAGATATCTGCACAGATCAGTTAAAAGGTAAGGTGAAAAATAAATAAATAAATAAAACAGCACAGCGTGTGTCAAGATCCATTAGGTGACAATTGTGTACAAGTTTGATCAAACTCTGACCAGCACTGTAGAAGTAGAAATTCTTGTGACTTGTGGCTGATATGTGGATATACACCTTGCAATTGCATAAACTGATCAGACCTTTGGCCAGATGTGTAGTGTGGTGAGAAGTAGAAAAAAACTATCAGAGAGAGTACACAACCACATGTTTAGTGCAAAACTGTCTCGGGAGCCTAACATAAGGATGGTTCAGGTTCAGTAAGCTTTCACTGCCAGAGCAAATATTTTATGATTGAAAAACATTGTAATCATTCATACACATGAAAAGGCAGATTTTTAAATCAGTTCTTGATTAAACATCGGGGGTATTTGAGCTGTTTGTCAGCTGTCAAGAGCCAGGGTAAACCCAAGACAAGTCAGCAGAGTGCTATTTATTGTATTACATAGAAACTGTAAAGAAATTCTAAGGACAGGTCAATGACATGAAGCCTCTTTTGTCATATGTTTTTTTCCCCATTATTATCATTATATTATGTGAAGCTACATTTTGGACAAGCAGACGTCAGACGGCTTGTCTTTCGGCAAATGGTAAGCATGGTGGCTTCATGGGGCTTTGGAGCGTGATGTCACGGGAGGGGGTGTGACTGCCGAAGTGCCATTTTAGCAGGCCAAACAAAGGGCTGAAGGAGCGAAAGCATCAGCAATGGCTCGCACTTAATGTGTTGTTGGTTGTTAAATCGCACGATCGGGAAGGGAATAAGCTGGAAAATCGGCTCTATTTTTATTCTTTCCCCACCTGGAAGCATCATGAGGGAGCTCGTGTATCAGATGTTACCAAAAGAAGTCATCTAGCCTGGATAGCAGCTGTGAGACGAGCTGATACTTGCAAGAAATGTGTCAACTCCAAAGCCCAGCAGCCATGACTACTCGGTATTGCCCCCATTTCCATCAACAGACATACACATGACAGTCGATTCTTACCTCCTGAAGACATTCGATTACTTTGTTCATGTATGCCTTCTGAGATTCATACGGAGAAAAGGGGAAATTCACTGTCACTCCCCTAAGAGTCAGCGAAGGCATCCTGTCCTCTGACGATTTGTAGAAAGCAGTTCCCAATCGCGCCCAGTTTTGTCAACGCCTACGTAAGGACGATCGCTATTGGCTGTCCAAGAAGTCGCGAGATAACTAATCCCATAATTTACTTAATTGGTCCTGCCTGAGCATTTGTAACAGACACTGTAGGAAAGAGAAATAACATTATGGAAGACACATAAAGTGAGTTAAAAAAACAACCTAAAAGCGTTTAGAATACATTTTGCAGCGGAAGTATGGCGTCCCGCTTGCCCTTCACAATAAGAGCATTATAGCGGATTATAATGGGGGACGCTTTTATTTTGTATAACTACCGGAAGTAGTTCCTGTGTACTGACGCTAGCTGGGTAGCTAGCGCCGCGTCGCTTAAAAAGCAGCCGGGCTTGTCTTAAACTTAAGAGGCTGACACTCGCTAAACCACCCGATCGCTCGCCAAGCGACTGTTTCACACTGGACTTATTTTTCGTTAATATGGGCCGATAATTCCTTTATTCTAGTGGTATGCCGGGAGTGGTGCGGCCTATTCGGATTAACGTAATGATGACACTATCAACGGCGCGCGTCAGTCCGCCCCTCCTCCAGTTTGAAATTGACCTTAGAAGACACCGTAGCGTATGCTGGACCCGCATGCATCTGTCCACCTCTCCTACGTTTTGAAATTGAGATTTGAACATCATTTTCTGAAGTATTCGGAACAACAGTGTAAGGTTTGACAAGGTAAGTGTATCTCTCTCTCTCCGGTTTAAAATTTAGCTTTGAAAGTGATTTTTTAATGTGTCTGGGTGATTCTTTGTCGTGGTCATGTTCGGCAGATGCTAACGCTAGTTAGCGGGTATTCAGCCGAGGTCTACAAAATGATGGTATCTACAAATGAGGTATCTACAAAATGATGGTGTGGTTAGCACTTGGACGTCACTTTATTCCAGAGGTATCGTTTGTAATTAAAACTTGTAAGAAGCGAAGTGATTTTTTTTCTTTGTATGTGTATCTTGGCGATCGCGATTATTTTCATGTGACTGGGTGATTCTTTGTCTGTCGTGGTCATGTTCGGCACCTAAAGCTATTTAGTGGATATTAAGCGTCTCCCGGTTTGAAAGTGATTTATTTATGCGTATGTCTCTCTGCCTGGATTGGAATTTATGCGTGTTTGGGTGATTTCTTTGTCTCGTGGTGAAGCTGGATGCTAAAGCTAGTTAGCGGGTATTCAGCCGCGGTCTACAAAATGATGGTATCTACAAATGAGGTATTTTAATGAATATTTTAATGCAAGTTTCCTGTTTTATTGTGAAGGTCCGCGTCGTATGTGAGTGTGATCAGTTTACGTTTCCCCTGTCCCGTCAGCCCAGATTCCTCCCAGCTGTGTTGCCCTCCTGTCTCTCAACCCCTGATTACTGGTGTGTGTATTTAAGCCCTGTGTGTTCTCCTGCCTGTTGCCGGTTCGTCTGTGTTCCTCCGTGTCAGTCTGTGTAACTCTGTGTCAGTCTGTTACCCTGTGTTCCACGGAGTCCTGTTCCTCGTCTGCGTCTCTCTGCTATTCATCATCCGTTGTCATATGCTCCCAGGTCTGTTATTTTAGTTCTCCCAGTTTAGGTGTCTTTAGTTGTTTGTTATACCCCACTGTTTGTTTGCTTCTACACCTCTGTAAATAAAACCACCGGTATCTCATCCACTGCCTGCATCTTGGGTCCTCCTTCTAAATCCACACGGCTCGCCTCGGCAGCCGTGACAGGTTGAACATGTAAAACTTGCATGTGCCATTCTCCTCATTTTTAAACTTTAAAACTTGTTTTAAAACTTTTTTTTCTTTAAGTTTTTTTGGGGGGGTGGGATGGAAGCAAAGTTTGTGTGTGGATGTATTGTTGTTGTTCTTTGTTTGTTTTCTCATACTATCAAAATAAACTAAATTGGTATGCAGTTTTTCTCTCTCACTTTCTGCCTCTCACTCTTTGTATTTACAGTGCAAACAAGATGGAGAGAAACATTGTCTACTGCCTGCTTTGTAAAAAGCCGCAACAGTCCATTCGCACACACCTGAGCAGAGTGTGCCTGAAAGACTGCACACCACAGGAATGTGAGGAAGAAGCTTCCAGAGCCATTGCTTCACAGAAGCTGTTTTCTAATGAAGGTAGAGTCTGGAACTTCTCAGAGCTCCAGGAGTACTGCAAGGATGAAGAATCTTGCATTAAACTCTGCACTCGCCTTCAAACACGTGGATTTATCATCACGAACAGTCCCCAAGCGTTTTCGACAGTTGTGCCAACAGCGAGGTATGATGACCTTATTGCCACTTCCACATATTGGATGACACATACAAACTTTCAATAATGTCTTACCTCTGTCACATTTGCAATAGGTCTGATAAGAAGGAAATTCTTGCCGTGGCCAAGAAGGATATTGAATATTTCCACACAAGACTTTCTGGCGGTGATTGCATCCCCACATATGCAATGACTACCTTCAGACAGTACTGCGAGGCCATCCTGATTTTACAACATGGACTGACAGGAAATGCTGTTCAAGAACTTTGTGTAAGTGCGCCACCAACAACCAAAGTGCACGATAAGTGAAATGACAGCTGATGTAAGTCTGTATTTCTTTAAGCTCCAACACCTTTTTT
>NC_140614.1:34148502-34151002 GCF_057381915.1 Diplotaxodon limnothrissa
TTTCATCCCTCTACGACACTTACTTTCCCAGTTATTCCATTTTATTCCGTCAAGCTCTGGCTAAATCCCCTTAACCTAACCAACCCTAATCATACCTGCATTTGTCCACTGGAGGGAGACAAAAACACCAAGCTCTGAGATTCAAATTTTGAACTGCAGACCTCACAGTGTCTGTGTGTGTGTGTGTGTGTGTGTGTGCGCGCTTTGGTGTGTTTGCTTTGGTGTGTGTGTGTGTGTGTGTGTGTGTGTGACAGAGAGAGAGAGAGAGAGAGAGAGAGACACTTGCTGTGTATTTAAGAAACAAACGCTCAAAGAAACCAAACAGAATGACACAGGCAGAAAGACACTGTTTTATTTTGGTAACCAATGATGCATTTCTTCTCCGCTTGTACAGTGCACCCTGAAGCCGTGTGTGGACCAGGAGATCAGCAGAACAGGAACCACAGAGCGTCAGCCGCACACATCGAAGCTGCACAGGGCACACGCGGCGCCACGCAGAATAAATGACGTTCCTGGGCCAAGGCCGAAGCCCAGCCACCCGCTGCCTCCTCGCCGCCTCCTCCCGGGACCTTCAAGGACCACCCACCAGCCACTGGTACACATTCCAATCTTACACAATGGCCCCAGCATCACAGGGCATCTCCTGACATTAAAATCTATCCTGATTTCTGTTGTTTTTCCCTCATCTCTGAGCCGCTGAGTGTGAGTGTGTGTGTGTGTGTGTGTGTGTGTGTGTGTGTCTCTCTCTCTTTTACACAAAAAACACATGTCAGTTGTTAAGGAAAATGTTATAAAACACTTCTTCAGTAAAGACTCAGAGAAGAGAAACACACAGAACTTCTTGCTAGCAAGGGCAGCCTCCACTCTAAGAGACTCCAGTGAGAGAACTGCCCCGGTCTTTATTTTATACTCCATTGAGCGTATGTGTGTGCGTGTGTGTGTGTGTGTGTGTGTGTGTTGACAGAGAGAGAGAGAGAGAGAGAGAGACAGAGAGAGAGAGAGAGAGAGAGAGAGAGAGGGAGAGATACAAAGGAATGCAATTCAAATTTTGCACTTCAGACCTTACAGTGTGTGTGTGTGTGTGTGTGTGTGTGTGTGTGTGTGTGTTGACAGAGAGAGAGAGACAGAGAGAGAGAGGGAGAGATACAAAGGAATGTAATTCAAATTTTGCACTTCAGACCTTACAGTGTGTGTGTGTGTGTGTGTGTGTGTGTGTGTGTGTGTGTGTGTGTGTGTGTGTGTGTGTGTCTGTCTTTTACACAAAAAATGCACTTGCAACAACTTTAATATGGAATGTACTGGACTTCCCAGCTAGGCGCCCTCCTGTGGACGACAGGTGCAATTGATTGTCAAAAGCAGATATCTAACACCTTCTGACACTTTGTACCGCATTGAGCCAGCAGAGGGAGCACCTCTTGTTCAATCCCAGTGGCACAGCAGCTGCTCTGCTTCTGTGTGTGTGTGTGTGTGTGTGACAGAGAGACAGACAGAGAGAGAGAGAGAGACACTTGCTGTGTATTTAAAAAACAAGCGCTCAAACAAACCAAAGAGAACGACAGAGGCAGAAAGACACTGTTTTTTTTGTGGTAACCCATGAGGTCTTGCTATCGAATTGTACAGTGCATCCTGAAGCAAGGCCGAGCAGATGACATAGTGCTCCACAGGCCTGCTTCTGGTGCCTGCTCCTGTACCAACCTGCTGCACAGGCTTCTGTGAAGGGAAACTGCTACATGTTATGTCACCAATCGCTGCCATGCTGCGTGTCTAACGACCCGGCAGGGCCTGCTGAGTACAGTGGTGGTGGAATCGGCCCGATCGGACACTCCTATCTGCCACTTTGACCTTTTTATTCCGTCAAATTTGGACCCATTTACACCAAGTCCAGAACCGTTGGTGCTATCGACATGGGGTCTTCACCAGCGCGTGCGGAGCGGCAGAAAACCCCCCCGTAGACACCACTTTCATCCCTCTACGACACTTACTTTCCCAGTTATTCCATTTTATTCCGTCAAGCTCTGGCTAAATCCCCTTAACCTAACCAACCCTAATCATACCTGCATTTGTCCACTGGAGGGAGACAAAAACACCAAGCTCTGAGATTCAAATTTTGAACTGCAGACCTCACAGTGTCTGTGTGTGTGTGTGTGTGTGTGTGTGCGCGCTTTGGTGTGTTTGCTTTGGTGTGTGTGTGTGTGTGTGTGTGTGTGTGTGTGACAGAGAGAGAGAGAGAGAGAGAGAGAGAGACACTTGCTGTGTATTTAAGAAACAAACGCTCAAAGAAACCAAACAGAATGACACAGGCAGAAAGACACTGTTTTATTTTGGTAACCAATGATGCATTTCTTCTCCGCTTGTACAGTGCACCCTGAAGCCGTGTGTGGACCAGGAGATCAGCAGAACAGGAACCACAGAGCGTCAGCCGCACACATCGAAGCTGCACAGGGCACACGCGGCGCCACGCAGAATAAATGACGTTCCTGGGCCAAGGCCGAAGCCCAGC
>NC_140614.1:34236002-34238502 GCF_057381915.1 Diplotaxodon limnothrissa
TGTGTGTGTGTGTGTGTGTGTGTGTGTGTGTTGACAGAGAGAGAGAGACAGAGAGAGAGAGGGAGAGATACAAAGGAATGTAATTCAAATTTTGCACTTCAGACCTTACAGTGTGTGTGTGTGTGTGTGTGTGTGTGTGTGTGTGTGTGTGTCTGTCTTTTACACAAAAAATGCACTTGCAACAACTTTAATATGGAATGTACTGGACTTCCCAGCTAGGCGCCCTCCTGTGGACGACAGGTGCAATTGATTGTCAAAAGCAGATATCTAACACCTTCTGACACTTTGTACCGCATTGAGCCAGCAGAGGGAGCACCTCTTGTTCAATCCCAGTGGCACAGCAGCTGCTCTGCTTCTGTGTGTGTGTGTGTGTGACAGAGAGACAGACAGAGAGAGAGAGAGAGACACTTGCTGTGTATTTAAAAAACAAGCGCTCAAACAAACCAAAGAGAACGACAGAGGCAGAAAGACACTGTTTTTTTTGTGGTAACCCATGAGGTCTTGCTATCGAATTGTACAGTGCATCCTGAAGCAAGGCCGAGCAGATGACATAGTGCTCCACAGGCCTGCTTCTGGTGCCTGCTCCTGTACCAACCTGCTGCACAGGCTTCTGTGAAGGGAAACTGCTACATGTTATGTCACCAATCGCTGCCATGCTGCGTGTCTAACGACCCGGCAGGGCCTGCTGAGTACAGTGGTGGTGGAATCGGCCCGATCGGACACTCCTATCTGCCACTTTGACCTTTTTATTCCGTCAAATTTGGACCCATTTACACCAAGTCCAGAACCGTTGGTGCTATCGACATGGGGTCTTCACCAGCGCGTGCGGAGCGGCAGAAAACCCCCCCGTAGACACCACTTTCATCCCTCTACGACACTTACTTTCCCAGTTATTCCATTTTATTCCGTCAAGCTCTGGCTAAATCCCCTTAACCTAACCAACCCTAATCATACCTGCATTTGTCCACTGGAGGGAGACAAAAACACCAAGCTCTGAGATTCAAATTTTGAACTGCAGACCTCACAGTGTCTGTGTGTGTGTGTGTGTGTGTGTGTGCGCGCTTTGGTGTGTTTGCTTTGGTGTGTGTGTGTGTGTGTGTGTGTGTGTGACAGAGAGAGAGAGAGAGAGAGAGAGAGACACTTGCTGTGTATTTAAGAAACAAACGCTCAAAGAAACCAAACAGAATGACACAGGCAGAAAGACACTGTTTTATTTTGGTAACCAATGATGCATTTCTTCTCCGCTTGTACAGTGCACCCTGAAGCCGTGTGTGGACCAGGAGATCAGCAGAACAGGAACCACAGAGCGTCAGCCGCACACATCGAAGCTGCACAGGGCACACGCGGCGCCACGCAGAATAAATGACGTTCCTGGGCCAAGGCCGAAGCCCAGCCACCCGCTGCCTCCTCGCCGCCTCCTCCCGGGACCTTCAAGGACCACCCACCAGCCACTGGTACACATTCCAATCTTACACAATGGCCCCAGCATCACAGGGCATCTCCTGACATTAAAATCTATCCTGATTTCTGTTGTTTTTCCCTCATCTCTGAGCCGCTGAGTGTGAGTGTGTGTGTGTGTGTGTGTGTGTGTGTGTGTGTCTCTCTCTCTTTTACACAAAAAACACATGTCAGTTGTTAAGGAAAATGTTATAAAACACTTCTTCAGTAAAGACTCAGAGAAGAGAAACACACAGAACTTCTTGCTAGCAAGGGCAGCCTCCACTCTAAGAGACTCCAGTGAGAGAACTGCCCCGGTCTTTATTTTATACTCCATTGAGCGTATGTGTGTGCGTGTGTGTGTGTGTGTGTGTGTGTGTTGACAGAGAGAGAGAGAGAGAGAGAGAGACAGAGAGAGAGAGAGAGAGAGAGAGAGAGAGGGAGAGATACAAAGGAATGCAATTCAAATTTTGCACTTCAGACCTTACAGTGTGTGTGTGTGTGTGTGTGTGTGTGTGTGTGTGTGTGTTGACAGAGAGAGAGAGACAGAGAGAGAGAGGGAGAGATACAAAGGAATGTAATTCAAATTTTGCACTTCAGACCTTACAGTGTGTGTGTGTGTGTGTGTGTGTGTGTGTGTGTGTGTGTGTGTGTGTGTGTGTGTGTGTGTCTGTCTTTTACACAAAAAATGCACTTGCAACAACTTTAATATGGAATGTACTGGACTTCCCAGCTAGGCGCCCTCCTGTGGACGACAGGTGCAATTGATTGTCAAAAGCAGATATCTAACACCTTCTGACACTTTGTACCGCATTGAGCCAGCAGAGGGAGCACCTCTTGTTCAATCCCAGTGGCACAGCAGCTGCTCTGCTTCTGTGTGTGTGTGTGTGTGTGTGACAGAGAGACAGACAGAGAGAGAGAGAGAGACACTTGCTGTGTATTTAAAAAACAAGCGCTCAAACAAACCAAAGAGAACGACAGAGGCAGAAAGACACTGTTTTTTTTGTGGTAACCCATGAGGTCTTGCTATCGAATTGTACAGTGCATCCTGAAGCAAGGCCGA